>NC_142011.1:125115986-125273486 GCF_049901735.1 Notechis scutatus
TGGAATTATATTATATTATATTATTTTCCTAAAGCTATGAATGGGGTATGGTGGGAAAATGCAATTAAGATTGCATGACACATAAGAAAAATTACTCACTTATTGTTTAATGGATGAGAGACTGAAGCATGATCAAGAAATCCCTGAATTTAATCATGCTTTTGTTATATAATGCTATAGCTGGCATTAGACAAGACATATATCATACTCTATTTCACTCACTCTATTTCAATATAGTAATAATAACTCTATTTCAGAAACCTCAGCAGTGAGGGGCAAGTAAGAAAGCATCTTGCAAGCAAGCATTGAGCCTTATGTTTGTGTGTCATGACATCACATGCTGTATAGAAAGGGTAAAACTTTCGTCATAATGGTGCACCACTGTTCTTCCTTTTTTTTGTTGAAAGCATTAGATCATGCAAATATTCAAGGTTAAGAGTTTTTAAGGCCATATCATTTGCAATCATGGATTTAGTAAGAATGAATACAGTTTGATTCCATCAAATTGTGCATAACATTTAGTGACTATACAGAGAAACATAGCCCATTTCAAGCTATGCTATGTGCTAATTCAAAACTCTCCCAAAGACATTCCAATGATATTCCTGATCCCATCCAGCTATTTCATCCATTGTCTTCTCCTTCTTTTACTTCTCTCAGCTTTGCCAAGCATACTTGCTTATCCATTATCCACTGGCCTTACATGCCTCAAATATGTAAGTTTTTCATTATTAATAATTGCTTCCAAGAAATAGTCAGCATTTATTTAATCAAGGACTGATTAGTGATTGTTGCAATTCATGGTTCTCTTAATAATCAGCCATGTCCTTAATTTGAAGGCATCTATCTTTCTCTCATTCTTTCTTAATGTATGGATTTCTCAGCTTTACACTTTCACTGAGCAAACCATTATTTTAACTATTCTGATCTTTATTGAGAATTATGTCAGATTAATCTTCTTTTTGTTTCTCTAGCATTTTGACTGTTTTTATCTATTCTTGAGAACAAGAAAATAAAGCAATCTGTCACCTCACTTCTTTTTCATCAATGATGAATTTGGTGTGTTGTGAGATGTTGCTTATTTCTTATGTAATGTGGACCCAGAGTTTTCATTGTAGCATAACGGAGATGTTAGTTACTATCTGTTGTCCTCTCATGTGATGTTGCAGACATATGAACTTGCAGCTGATAACTTGGGGTAGGCAAAAAAAACCTGGAAAATGCATTTTTTTCATACATAAGAAATATTTGATGAAGGGGAAGATGAAGTTCACATGACCTAAGGAACTGGAAAAAAGAGTTGTTGATAAACTCAGAAAAGGAGAAATGGTAAAATTGGCTAGCAAAGAAAAGTAATATTAGGCAATTTCAAACCACAAAAAAGAAAAGCTACAGGGTTATTCAAAATCATCAAAAATGGATCAGCAGAGAGGTAGTTTATATGCAAGAAAGAAAAAGAAAGAAAGAAAGAAAGAAAGAAAGAAAGAAAGAAAGAAAGAAAGAAAGAAAGAAAGAAAGAAAGAAAAGGGAAGAAAGAAAGAAAGAAAAAGCTGTCTATAGCTATCCAACTTGCAAACATAACTGGGTGGTATACAATAAAACAATAACAAATTAATAACAAATTAAAACAGCTATGAAAAACAAATATAAATAAGACTTTGGGAGAATGGATCAACATTCTATACATAATATAATCATCTCACAGATTATATATTTCTATGGTATCACCAAAACTTCTAGAAAAACCATGTTTTCCAGAAGGCCAATTGGGTTGGGGCTAATCTCACTTGGGGGTAGGTGATGCTGTTCCAAATGCTGATGCCATGGCAAAAAAAAAACAAAAAAAACCCGCACCTCCTGGATCGTGTCAGATGAAATTCTTCAGCAGATGGGACCTATAACATGTCACTCCTGCTGGGGCAGTTGTAACCAGGGAGAGATGGTCCCTCAAATAACCTGGTGGTATGGCATGTAGGGTTTTAAGGTCAAAACCAACACCTTGAATTGAACTTGGAAGCAAACTGGCAACCAATACAGCTCACATGGCATAGCTGCACTGTGTGCAGAAGGTGACCACAGTTTGAGTATTCTCATTTTTCCTTACTTAACTATCAATTAGCTATTAATCTGCCCCAGACAGACCCCGTGTGCAACCTAGGGGTTCTCCTACACCCACAACTCCTGCTCAAAGAGCTGGTGACAATTGTGGCTAGGAGAGCCTTTATGCTAGTTTCACCCTTCACCCTGAGCGCAGGCCTGCACTCAGTCACTCATGCCCTGGTCATCTTACTTTTGGCCTACTGAAATGCACTCTACATGGGGCTATCTTTGAAGACTATTCAGAAGCTATAACTGGCACAAAATGTAGCAGTGTAGGCAAACCAAGTGGGCCTCTAGAATGGGCCATAGAACTCTGCGTATTAAGAATTGGTTGCTGCCTTGCTTCCAGGTCCAATTGAAGATTTTGATTATCACCTTAAAGTCCTTGTTGGCATGTGGCCAGGCTATCTAAAAAAGTATCTCCACTGAATGGGATTAGCTCACTCCACTTGCACTAGCAGAAGGGGCATGCTGGGGACCCCATTGGTCAAGGGACTAGGCATGACAAGGTCTAGGAGAAGAGCCTTTTCTTCCATGTTCCTGCTTTCTGGAACATCATGCTGCTGGAGATGAGATCCATCCCCATCTTCTTGGTCATGTTCAAAAACTGACTCTATTGATTGGCTTGGAGATAATATACATGATAAAAAGGAGCTGTAATCATGCAGAGCCTACCTTGCTATCAAGAACACAAATTCTTGGGATTTTGATCTGCCAAAAGCATCAATAATCTTTGATGTGCCAAAAACTTGCACATAGAAGTCTTCAATCCAACCTGGTAGTGGGCTAAGAAAAGGTTTTAGTAATTTATCTTAGATTTTAGTAAAAATTACAATACAGCCAGGATATGCTCTTGTGATCCAATGTACCCATCTTTGCAAAGCATACTATAAAACATAAAATAACACTAATAATGTAAGGTTAAGAATTACAGTAGTTCCTATATTAGAAATTAAATACTTTATATTAAGAGGAACCCAAATTCCAGATGTGATAAAAGCCTGTAAATAGAGTTTGTAAACACTAAGTTCTAACTAAAGTCCTTGATTAACTCTTGGGGAATTTAGTAAAAAACTACACACTTAACAATAGCTAAGAGATAGCTCCAAATGGTAAGGCAGTTAACTGTGAATTAATTTTTATACATTCTATACTTTTCTGAAGCCAGAGCTTACAAGAAGGGCTGGGTGGGTGGGTGGAATTAATCTGCATGTTTTAGCTGAATGGTGCTTGTTTAATTAGTCTTAGATGGTTGAAAGAGAAGCTAACCTTTTCTACCTTTGAAATGTTAGCAAAGGGCTCATCTTTAGCTGATTTACCCAAAAAAGAAAGAAAGAAAGAAATCCTTGTATGCTCTTTGATCAGATGAATCCTAAAGAAACCCTCATTATAATTTTACATTTTTCACTTCCTTAATGAGCTTTTCTAGATTTCTACTTTCGGCTAACAAAGTGGTATATCAGTTTGTTCATATTTTGATCTTCAATTCTTATTCCAGCTTCCTTCTCTTCTAATCTTACCATTCTTATAATATATTATTTATTTATCATGTTTGTATAGTTACCCATCTCACAAGACAGTTATTCTGGAGGCATGCAACATTCAGTTAAAAAAACCCAATAAATGTATATTAACAATCATTATTAAAGCCTATAAAAACTATTTAAAAAGCACATGCCACAAAAGAAGATGATACTAATCTCAGTAAAGGGGACATCACAAAATAATATACTTAGATACCGAGTACATTTTCTCTCAGCAAGTTTCATCATTCTATAATATTGTTTACAATAGGGCTTAAATTAGTCTATTAGTCTATATCTCCTTAAATTTATTTGTCAGTATTATTTCTCTTTCATGACTACTCTTGTAGAGCACTACCATAGATTTAAACTTACTATGATTCCTCTGATCATCCTAAAATATTTCTTATTTTTTGTTCTTTTTCTCTATTGAAATCTTGATTGAGATAACTTTGGTTTTTTTCTTGTTATTAAATATCTGCATTCAATAGTCATACATCCTTATTTGCCCTTGCTTTTGTTTTTTGTTTTTACTTTGGTATCATGATAACTTGTTCTACAAAGCCATTTGGATCTTTCCTTTTAAATTTGGAGAATATGCTTTCAACTTCATTTTTCAAAATGTCTTTTAACTCTCCCCGTAGTTCCTCAGATTCTCTTTTGCATAAAGTACATGTACTGAATTTATTCCTTACATAGGTCTTATATTCTGTTTGTTCTCCAAATATGGATGACACACTCTGTTTAATTTTTTTTACATTTAATCCATATATTTAAGGCTAATATTCCATAGTCTTTTCTACAATCTGTGGTGTCCTGGCTGACTGCACTTCTTAGTTGTTGTTTCCTATCATTTGAGTGATTTGTTTTCAATGATGTCCATCCAATAATGTGCTGGGGTAGCAGCTGCATGTATGCTTCTTGAAGTGGGTGTTGGTAGTAAATAAAAATTATCTTCACAAAATCCCAAGGACCTATGCATTATTGCAGTTATCAATCCTAGTCTTCCTATAATTCCAAGTTCCTGTTTCTCCAATTTTGACATTCCCACCTAGCATTAATAGTATTACAGTCTTGCATTTATTATATCTTGAAACTTGCAATGTAATTCTTAAGTGCCTTCTATCTTTGCATCTATAGCAAGAAGATAAACTTTATAACACGGATATTCCTTGGATATCCACCAATCTCAATAGACATGATTCTATGCTTTTTTGGATAATAGCTGAGCACATCCTCAGTATTATTGATACTTCTTCCCTTCACTTGTCATGTCTTATATACTATGTAATATCACCAATCATCTAATTTAAAATTGCCCATTGTGGTCTACCTGAATTAATTTATTTCTCAAACATGTAAATTAATATTGTTTTGTTACTCTTTGGCAATTTTGTTCATGCATCTCACATTCAGTGCTCCAATTGTAGGCATCTTTGCAAGATGAGAAACGTTTCATTTAATAGTGATATGAAGAATGAGTAGATTTTTTTCACTGCTTGTTGTGGTCATGCCATCCCTCCAAATGTACTTGTGAAATTTCAATGTTTCTCTTACTTCTTTTTTGACACTGCAGAAGTGTTATCCCAGTGTCCTTTTCCTGATAAAATGTTGGAATTCTTTCTCTTAAGTAAATTGGTTTCCGATATGCCCTCATTCTCACTATAGATTCTTAGCTTCCTGCAATCCCTATGGTAACATGCAGTTATAGTGGTGTACTCTTAGTATCATTGGAGCTACTGAGATTATCACATTAAACAAGTAACTCTCTGGGAGAACTATAGGCTACAATACATTGTAGTTTTTCATTTTGGAAAATTAAAATAAAATAAACAAAAGCTAGTTATAAGGCCATCTGGGAGATGCTTGTTCACGACTAATTATAAAATAACTTTATTTGAACTAGTTTCTTTAAGCTCTTTACTTTTTTGAGCCATTTGGTACTTCCTATGTTGATAGGCAGTTTCATTCAGTTGATAATCTCAAACATTTCATCTGAAATTTTCTAACATTATTTATACACAAATGTCATTAGGAATGCCTCTGTTTCAGGATACAGATAGCTCTAAGATAGAAAATACTGAAAGTTGTCCGATGAGAAAATGCTGAATATGAAGGCTAAATTACATTTTTTTTAAAAAAATATGGAAGTAGAACAGGATATAATTGTAACAACGAATTTTGAATCTAAACGTGCATCTAGAATATTGGATTGGAAATTATTGCAAGCAGCCAGTTTTTGAGGTAATTCCTTTATCCATTTTGTAATCCTCTAGAAGAGAGATTCTCAGACTTTGAAATGCTATAATTTTTAATAAATGATATATGAATATGATAAATGAATATGTACAACCTTCTTATGTATAAAACTATTAACTTTAGTATTGGGCAAAAATAAATATGCATACTGCTTACTAAGAGAGATGTAGATATTATCACACTTTCTTTATTTAGGCTTTCTTTTATCTTCAGTGATATCTTCACTGGTAAACTTTCCTCACCAAAGCTTTTCCTTTTTTAAAGACCAGAAATGTGAAATAATAGCTAAAAATACAAAACCTTATTCAGGTGTCTCAACCCTACTCTGCCTGTGCAATTCTATTCTGGGCCTGGCCAGGCAAAGCGGAAGTGAGATTTTTTTGGGGTACTTCTGCTTTGCCTGCAGGGTGGAGAAGCATGATATTCTTAAAAAAAACAAAAAAACTTGTGATTCCACTCTACATTATTGGAAGTCCACAGGGAGCAGAGTCATAGCCACTTATCTAGAACCACTTATCTAGAATTTAGCATATTAGCTTTGTATAGGAATAGTCATTATTTCCTCTTGTGATTACTGCTTTCTAGAATTTGTGTACCATTAAGCTTTTTACCCTTTTATTAAGATAATAAAAATAATAATACAAGTTTGTCTTATCTTCAACTATCCATCTCTTTCTCCCTCCCTCTTTCTCTCTCTCTCCCTCCCCCCGCCTCTCTCTCCTTTTTTTTTTTTCAAACCCTGAGAATTGATAATTGGCAGTTTTACCCAGTGCAACAACATGGGACTCAAAATGTCTGCAGAGAAAACATAGCATTATTATATCTGTTACCCATTCTGAACTCAACAGCACTTTTATACAAAATGAAAACTTCAAGGCAGCCCATAAATTGCTTGTGTATTTCAGAACTACATTTGCAATGCCAGATGGTGAACAAATACAAACTATGTCTACTCTCAGATTGAATATTATTGTCTATTTATTAAATTCTCCATATCTAGTACCAGATTTGCACGGGAAACATCCTTTATAGGTCTATTAAAAATAAGCCATTACTTTTACTAGAATTTATCTGAAGGTAGGTGTGCATAGCATGAATGGGAGAATATCATTCAATGAAGGATTATTGACCAATGGAAAAAGCCAATCAAAGAATTTAAATGGACAGGACTTGCAGTACTGCAAATTTATATATGCTTTCCCCTCTATGTCACCCAATCTTTTTGGCATTAGGCACATGCATAACACATGCAGCAAATTAATTATTTTACTGGTTGGGATTATTTAGATCTAAAGTGCTGGTTGGGATTATTTAGATCTAAAGTGTTTTGGGGGGCAAATGATGCAGAGAGTTGCAAGTAATTAGGGCGGTAGACATATGGTTGTTGGGTCAAATTTTTCACAACCCAGGTAGAGACAATGGTACAGTTATGCTATATGAAAAAAAAACTTCTAATTGTTAGACATCAGTTATTGAATGAAACAGAATGAACTATTATATTTGTGCTTGAGCTATACTTTATGAATTCCTGCAAACCCTAGCAAAATTGACGGTTGTCTAGATTTAATCAAGAGTGCTGCTATATTCTTGATTTCAAGCACACTTATAATTTTAGAGAATGAGGGTTAGAGAATGTTCTCCAGGAAATGGCTGAGCACAAATCACTTTCAGTAAATACAAGTTTAATTTTTCTTTACTGTCAAGCCTTTGAAGGCAAGCAAACTTAGGAAACAAAAAACACTTGGATTTCTGGAAATATCTTTATTGCTTGTAGGGTATTGTAACAAAGTCTTGAAAGCCTGACAAAATGACTCTCCATCTCAGCTTATACCTAGTGTAATTGAAGTGGCATGATTCTTTTTCACATTATGTTTTATTTAATGGTCAGATGCTTTCTTTGTATTCTCAGAGAATGGTGGCTATTTTATCACAGGTACATAATGCCAATAATTCTCACAGAACATCTGAATTGAGGGTGGACAACCTGATGCTCCATGACTACAGAATATCCCTGAAAGCACTGAATATGACCCTGGAATCTCTCCCAAAGTTGCTGACCCGTAAGTGGGGATCGTATAAATTACTATTTCTTCTACCACAGTTGTACAGAAAAAAAAGTTTCTTCCAGAAGCTAAATTTCTCCTCAAAGCACCATAAAGGAGCTCTCTCTCTCTCTCTCTCTCTCTCTCTCTCTCTCTCTCTCTCTCTTGTGTGTGTGTGTATGCCATGTGTAATGTATGAATGTATATCTGGTTTTTTTCCTTTTCTTTTAGAAAAAAAAATATAGAACATGCTAGCCACTTGGGAACTGAGTCACTGGTTGTATTTTCATTGCATTTGCAGAACATCAGAGCTTGCTGGGAGGAGTAGCTCACAGTCCGTTGAAGAGAACTTCCTCCAATAGAGCAAGCTAGTGGTCTGGGTACCTAAAGGTGTGCAAATCATACACTAGAAATTTAAACAAGGAGACTATTTGTACTGACTTTGTGAAACTACTCATTGTGAGGGCATCTGAGCAAAAGTGTAGTCTTAATTTTATTTTAGAATATCTGCTTTATTTCAGTGCCACACTTGTTTTGCTGCTGTTTTTCATGGTATTCTTTTTAAGTTTGGATACTGTCCTGTTTGTAAGCAGATTGCTCTTTGTATGGGCAGATTACTTGTCTAGGGTCTTTAGTTTGTGCTCTTCAGGCTGAAATTAGTAGGACAACTCAGCCAGTGTGTTCTATTGAGCTGCCCTGCTGTCAGCCCTCTCTACCACAAAGACTCTGCAGGAGACGGACAGTATGGACAACTGTTGGATATGGCAGAGTGAGAACTATGGTTCATTAACATGAAGATTTTGGTGTGTCCCTATATAACAGATACAATGGCCTTGCTAAACTTAATAAGGATACTAAAGTGGCAAGTTCAGCTGTTTGTGGTAATAATGATGATTCAATTGAATAGGGGATTGTGCTCCATGAGAAAGAAGTTGTCCTGGATAAGGGAAGGTGTGAATCAAGTTCTGCAAATCAGCCATGTGAGGTGAACAAGGTATCTAAAAAGAGAAACCATTTTCTTGTTGCTGAGTCAATTGTAAGAGGTGTCAATTTAGGAAGGGATGTGGAGGTTTTGAAAGAAGTGAAGTGTTTACCTAGTGCTACTGCCAGCAGAGAAAATAGGAGCATTTCTAGTAAGGACTCTGAGGTTGACATTGTTGTGCATCTTGGCACCAATGATCTGACCAAAAAGGGTGCACTTTCTGTGCAGAACCTAGCAGAATAGTCTGCAGTCTTACTTTTACAAAGGTTTTAGGTGTATATAAGGAGCAAAAAGGAAAAAGCCAGCGTATCATGGAATTCAATGTGTGGCTAAAAGAATGGTGTAAAGTAGGAGGCTTTGGTTATATTAGTCATAATATTTGCAGTTGGTCTGATAAAAAGCTGTATAAAAGAGATAATTTGTATCCATCACAGGAAGGAACTGAGCTACTTAACATTAAATTCAGGGGGTTTCTGGAGTAGCATTTAAACTGAATAATGGAGACAGAGAATTAATTTGTACTGAACACTTCTGTCCCCAGCAATCTAAAACTAATAAGATTGTCGATGTTTCTAACACAGATGTTTGTGTGATTAAGAATATTAAGGTAGCTGCTATGTAAAAATCCAGCTTTTGATAGTTTGTGCCATACCATATGTATTAATCAAACAGGTAGTGAGGAAGAAGGGGAGCATGGGCACAAAACAAATTATGTACAGGTTGTACTTGTAAATAAGTAAAACAAAGTTAGGTAGAAAGTTGTGTAGAAAACAAACAGGGAGTCAGTGAAAAAGGACTAAAATGTCTATACACTAAGGCACAAAGTATGAAGAATAAACAGGATGAATTAGAAATCCAATTACATGGGGGCAGATATAATATTGTTATTATTACCAAAACCTGGTGGGATGAAGCCCATGAATGGAATATAAAGCTAGAGCCCCAACATTTTTGGCATCAGAACCAGTTTTGTGGAAGACAATTTTTCCATGGATCAGGGTGGTGGTTTCAGTTTCATTTGCTCACCCGTCATTCACCTCCGGCTGTGCAGCCAGATTCCTAACAGGCCCTGGACCAGCAAGCAAAGTCATAACCAGAAGCCAACATGGGTTTGTCAAAAACAGGTCATGCCAGACAAATATTATTGTATTCTTTGACATATGACAAAATTAGTGGATCAGTGAAATGCTGTGGATAAAATCTACTTGGACTTCAATAAGGCATTTGATAAACTAGACAAAATCTATTACTTGATAGATTAGAAGATAGAAAAATGTGGGTTAGGCAGCATCACTACTAGATGGTTTTGTAACCACACTCATTATATAGTCCTTAATGGAACTGCAACTACATAGAAGGAAGTATGCAGGGGTACCTCAAGGTTTTCTCTAGGCCCTGTATTCTTCAATAACTTCATCAGTTATTTATCTGAGGGGACAGAAGGGAAACTCATCAAATTTGCAGATGATAGGAATAGCCAACATGCCAGAACATAGGCCAAAATACAAAAGGATCTCAACAGACTTGAACATTGGACCCTAGCTAACAAAATGAAATTCAACGGTGAGAAAAGTAAGATTCTACATTTAGGCAAGAAAAACCAATTGCATAGGTATAGAATAGGTGATACCTGACTCAATAGTAGTAACTGTGAGAAGGATCTTGGAGGTCTAGTGAACAATCACTTAAATATGAGTCAGCAGTATGCTGTAACTGCCAAAAAAGCTAACACAGTCCTAGGCTGTATTAACAGAGGGATAGAATCAAGATCACATGAAATGTTAGTACCACTTTATAATAACTTAGTAAGATCAAACTTGAAATATTGCATCCACCTTTATAATATAAAAACAATATAAAAAAAAGATGTTGAGACTTTTGGAAAAAGTGAAGAGAAGAACAACAGAGATGATTAGGGGACTGGAAACTAAAACATATAAAGAACGGTTGCTGGAACTGGATATGCCTAGTCTTATGAAAAGAGGGACTATGATAGCAGCATTCCAATATCTAAGGGGCTGCTACCAAGAAGAGAGGGTCAACCCTGAATGGAAATTAATCAAGGAGAGAAGCAACCTAGAATTAAAGAGAAATTTCCTGACATTTAGAACATTGATCAGTAGAATAGCTTGCCTCCAAAAGTTGTGGGTGCTCCAACACTGGAGGTTTTTAAGAATAAATTGAACATCCATTTGTGTGAAATGGTATAGCATTTCCTGCTTGAGCAGGCAGTTGGTTTAGAAGACTTCCAAGTCATTTCCAACTCTATTATTCTGTTACTTTGGAATGAATAATAGAAAATAATTTAGATAAATCTAGTATAACAAACATTAGGCAATGGAAAGAACAGACTTTGAAGCAATTCTGTGAAATGCTAATAATGCTTTTCAGTATATTGAGCAAGAAAAAAGGAAAGTCAAAATAACTCCTCAGGCTTTTAAAAAACTAATCACTGTCTTTCTATCATAGAATTATTGATTATAATACATTAAATTGTCTCCATGTTTCCAGTTCTATTCCCAAAAGTCAAACCAACAAAAGAAATCTGCATTATCATCAACTTAACTAAAAAGCAATTGTTAAATTCCACCTAAGCTTTCATGAAAATATAAATGTCCTTAATCCATATAGGCATGCAGTTAGATTTTTATGGATGATGCTTGCAAATGTAACACTTAAAATACATGACTTTTCAATGGCAGAATAAATTAGACATTAGGAACATTTAGGATAGTTAGCATTGGTTGGGCAATTTTATGTTTGTAGAATTGTTTTGGAAATGTCAGTGGATAAAATGGGAGTGTTGCATTATATGTCCAAAATGTATTTTTAAAATCTGTGCAAGGATGTGAAAAATTAGGTTACAAGATCTGCTATACTTATAATATCCTGCTCTATATAGTGCATCAATTATATTGACATATAGTGCATGTGAAATAATATAAATAACCCCATAGCAAACTGATTTAAAGTTCTGTAGAAATATATTATGCTTCAAAATAATGCAGATGTCTAAATATAGGCAACTATATTACACTGTAAATGAAAGTTTTTAAATAAGCAGCAATTTCCAGTGACAGGTTAATGGACACTAATCTAAGAGTAATCCACACAGGGTTTACTCATAGGTAAATATGCATTAGATTCCGTTCTCAGCCTGTTTTATAAAATCTACAACAGAAGTGAAAAAACAGGGCTGAAATCAGAGCTTGTAATAAAAAGTCCTTCACCCATGGAAAAGTTTGTTTTATATTTCACTAGACATGGCCATCAAATCAGATGTGAATTCTATCTGGAGCAAAATCTGGTAGCAATCATATGTTCAGGAAGAAGATAGAATGATTTGTGTTCAGATTTGAATTACAACTATTGTATTTGGACTGCAAAAATCTAGATGACTATGAGAAAGAGTTTCTATATTTCATTGCTGCCATATAGTACTCCTCCATAGCCCAAATATGAAAGCCTTCATTTACACAGAAAAAGATTTTTTATGAGACTAGTGCTATAAAACAGGCCTACTTATTTGTAATTCAATAAAGCAAAAATAACTGGTAGCTATCAATGATGATCTGACATAATTTCTGCTTTCAGCATCCTACTAAGGGTGACTTCAATAGAGATATAAGTGATTTCCTTCCATTTTTATTGTCCTCACTTTTACATGTAAATCATATGTATTCAGTTCAGTTTGTGATTATAACCTGTAATATTACTTCCCCCCCAAATACTGTATCATATTCATAATTTTATGTCACTTTGCGACACATTTTATAAAACATATTATAAATTCTCCATTCAGGAATAGTGTTAGCAGCCAGGGCAGCAGTCATCAAATACTCATTGTCTTGTTTTCCTTTATGTTGCATGTTTTGTCCAGGGAATTGAAAATAGTGTGGGTGGTTCTTTTTTATGTTATTCTTACAACAATGTATTGAAGAGTGTTTATACCAGTGGTGGGATGCTGCCGGTTTAACAACTGGTTTGGTGAACACACACTTGTAAGGTGCGCAGCGCTGAAAATGGAGCATTTAGAAGCTCAGCTTTTTACCTTCCAAGTCAGCAATGGTAAGTAGAACAGCGAGGGTGTGTGTGTGTTAATCAGCTGTGCCATGCAATTGAGATAAGCTACAAAGCAGGAAATAAAGGACAGGATAGGGAGGGTGCGGGCAAGTGGGTGGGGCCAGCTGATCTTCAGAAATACTGGTTCGCCTGAACTGGTCTGAACTGGCAACATCCCACCACTAGTTTACACTGAGAGAGAATGATTGGCACAAGGATACTCAATGGCTGATGGTCAGACTGCCTCATGCTGCTGAATGAAATGGGGGATGTAAATGTAAGAAAGATAGAAAAGGGGAAAATTAATATGGGTACCTATTGGCTGTGTATTTGACCTTGCATTGCTTTGGATCTCATGAATCCAAAATCCGAACGCAATGCAGTGCTTTAGGGCAGTGGTCCCCAACCTTTTTTGTACCAGGGACCGGTTTCAAGCAGAAACATTTTTTCAAGGACGGGGGGAGAGAATCCGAGTTTGGTAGTTTGCTTGCAGACGTTTCATTACCTGACTAGGTAACATCTGATGTTGTTACCTAGTCGGGTAATAAAACGTCTGCCAGCAAACCACCAAGTTCAGGGAGCGCTCGGCCCTGCCTCCCTCAACCCCATCCCCAGGTGTCTGCCTCCCTCCCTCCCTCAGGTGTCTGCCTCGTTCCTCTCTCAGTCACTCTATCGCTCCTCCAGCAGCCCAGGAAGAAACTGCTTCAAAGAAGCCGGCAGGGTGGGGTGGCTTTTCCTGTCGCCACAGCTTCCCGAGCGCCCGTTTCACCCCACCCCGCCCGCCCGCCCGCTCGCGGTTCAATCCACAGTGCTCCGCTCTACCTGCCTGCCTTCTTCGTTTCGGAGCAGCTTCGGCTGATAAAAGAGGCGAATAGTTATTATTCTCAGCGAAGCTGCTCCCAAACAACCAGACAGGCAGGCAGGCAGAACGGAGCACTGTGGATTGAACCGCGAGCAGCGGGCGGGCGGGGTGGGGTGAAACGGGCGCTTCAGGGAAGCTGCGGCGACAGGAAAAGCCACCACCCGGCTTCTTTGAAGCAGTTTCTTCCTGGGCTGGTGGAGGAGCGAGAAAGCGACTGAGAGAGCTGAGCCAGAGAGCAGGACAGGCTTCGAGTTGCTTCCTCCCTCCCCTTCTTTCATTTGTGTCCTTGATCCCCGATCCCAGCAGCATTCACCGAAGGCGAAGAAAGCCGCCATTTTTTTTTTTTTTTTTTCTTTGCGGCCCGGTAAAGAGTGCTCCACGGCCCGGTACCGGTCCGCGGCCCGGTGGTTGGGGACCCTGCTTTAGGGTAAACAATTCTTTAACCAAACCTGGGAGACAGGATGTCCATGGTGCCCTTCAGCAAACTGGGTTTAGAAGCCACTTCATTTGCAAGTATCTCTGAATCGAGCTGATTGGTGCCAGGGTTCACCAAGATTAAATCTTGCAATCTATTTTAGTGCCAGAGCTCAGTTCTGGAGTAGAGAAAATAATATCAGAGAAGAGATCATTTCCCTGTAGATGTTGCCTGCTTTTACATTTTGCTCTCAGCTGAATAACTGCAACTAATCCACATGCATTTGCAAATAGGAGCCTTAGGCTACAAGAAGCCTTGAACTCCAACAACTCTCTTTTTGAAAATCAAGCATCAGCTCATACATACATATTTAAGGTGTTTTTGTTCTATTTCCAAATCATGAGTACTTTCTGAAACAAAGTTTTCTGTATATTGAAACAATTGCCAGCACATATATGATGGCTCTAGGAGATGAATTCTTTGTGCTGTTTTGAGATGAACAACACATTACTAAGAAACTAACCAAAGTAATAAATTACATTTTACTGGTATATGATTTTTTACTCCAATGAAAATGCATTGTTTATGTTCATTTAAAGATGATTTAAAATGCAAACAATTTTTTACATTTTGTTTAACTACTTCTGCATCAGAAGATTATGCTTTATAAAAAAATAGCTTATCACAAAACAGATCTAAATATATATCCTGCTTTACTCATTACTCCTATGGAATGATACTTAGACCAGTCAATGGAGGATACTGATCTATCAAAGCAGAAGATGTCATGTTTATTAAGAAATTCATAAAATGTCTTAATTTTGAAATCTGAAGGACGAACACATTGTTAAAAGATTTATTTCAATCATCACATCCATATATTAACAATATATTTGTAAATCTTAAAATAACGATTTGCTTCTTCTGGAAGAATTTCAGTTTTAAGCCTTTAGGCAATCCACACTAGCAATTTATAGTATCATCCAGCCACCACTATGGTGGTATATCACGGATGCAGACAGGCCTTATATAACCACATTGATGACTGGCTTTTATTTATTTATTTATTTATTTATTTGATTTGTCAATTGTTTACAAGATAATAAGTACAAGTGTATACATAGTTGTGAATATATGAAATGGGTACATATAAGAAAAATAAAAGAATAAGAGAAACAATAGGACAGGGACGGTAGGCACGTTGGTGCGCTTATGCACGCCCCCTACAGACCTCTTAGGAAAGGGGTGAGGTCAATAGTAGACAGTCTAAGGTTAAAGTTTTTGGGGTTTGGGGAAGAGACTACAGAGTCGGGTAGAGTATTCCAGACATTGACCACTCTATTGCTGAAGTCGTATTTCCTGCAATCAAGTTTGGTGCGGTTTACTTTGAGTTTGTATCTGTTGTGTGCTCTTGTGTTGTTATGGTTAAAGCTGAAGTATTCATTGACAGGTAGGACATTGCAATGTATGATTTTATATACCATGCTTAAGTCGGACCGAAGACGGCGTAATTCGAGGTTTTCTAGTTTTAGAATTTCGAGTCTGGTGGCGTAAGGTATTCTATAACGGGTAGAAGAGTGGAGAACTCTTCTTGTGAAATACTTCTGGACTTTCTCAATTGTGTTAATATCACATACGTGATAAGGATTCCAGACTGATGAACTGTATTCGAGTATTGGTCTAGCAAATGTTTTGTATGCTCTGGTTAGTAGTGAGATATTACCAGAGAAAAAGCAACGTAGGATTAGGTTAACAACTTTTAATGCCTTTTTGGCTATGTAGTTGCAGTGAGCTCTAGCACTTAGATCATTAGAGGTGAGTATTCCCAGGTCCTTTACAGAGCTTGGGTCATCAACAAGATCTTGACTATTCAGCTTGTATTTTATTTTCTGATTTTTTTTACCAATATGTAAGACAGAGCATTTATTTGTTGAGATTTGTAGTTGCCATATGTTAGACCATTCAGATACATAGTCTAGATCTTTTTGAAGGGTAGTAGTATTGTCTGTGGTATTGAACAGCTTTACATCATCAGCGAAGAGAACGCAATTGCTCTTGATATGATCACAAAGGTCGTTTATGTAGATTATGAAGAGAGTTGGTCCTAGAACACTGCCTTGGGGAACACCACTATTGACTGGTACTGGATTTGATAGGGCGTTCCCAATTTTGACCATTTGTTGTCTGTTTGACAGGAATGCTTCTATCCAGTTATTCAGTTGTCCAGAGATACCATAAGATTTTATTTTTAGGAGTAGTTTGTCGTGTACCACTGAATCAAAGGCTTTGCAGAAGTCTATGTAGATTGCGTCTATTGCTTTGCCCTGGTCGAGTTGAGTAGTCCATATGTTTTTGCAGTGTAAGAGTTGCAGATTACAGGATAGTTTTTTTCTGAAACCAAATTGTTTATTGGAGAGTAGGTTGTTTGTCTCTAAATGGAGGATGATGGATTGGTTAATAATTGATTCCATGACTTTACAGGTGACGCAGCATAAGGAGATTGGTCTGTAATTTTCAACTAGGCTTGGGTCTCCCTTTTTGAAGATGGGAATGACTGTGGCTTGTAACCATAGGTTGGGCAAGGAGCTGGTTCTGAAAGATCTTTCAAAGATTATGCTTAGAGGTTTGGCTATGGCAGCGGATAGTTTTCTTAAGAAGTAGGCACATATTCCATCCGGTCCGATAGATAGAGATGGTTTTAGGTTGCGTAGTGCTTTTTCAACGTTGTCTACTGTAAAATCGATATGTATTAGATCATTATTGTTGTCTGCGGTACGGCTAGGAAACATTGGGCATGATCCATTACTGTTTACAAACACTGAGCCGAAGAATGTGTTAAAGATGTTGGCTTTAATGGTGTCGTCGCTGCAGTCTTTACCATCAGGTCCAATCAAGGGAGGGATGGACCTTGAGTCTTTTAGTTTGTTGTTTACAAAATTGTAAAAAGCACGGGTGGAATTGGTGCTTAGAAGGTTTTCCTCTTGTTTAATGTGGTAATTGGTGCATTCGGTCTTTATCTGGTGGCATAAATTTTTATATCGGTTTTTGAAATTAGCAACGTGACCAGATTTGTTTTTCCGCCAGAGTGATCTCTTTTTGGATTGAAGTTTCCTTATTGATATGGGTAATCTGCTTTTTGTTTTGTTTTTGGAGTTGTTGTTGGAACATATAGTTTGATGACTCTTTTGACTTCAAGTAAAAATATGTTGTAATGATCTTCAACAGTATTGCATCCAGTGAATAGAGATTGCCAATCGAGGATGAGAGATCGTTATCTATAAGATCATAATTGCCTTTTTGAAGTTACAACTAGGGATGACATCGTTGTGGTGATTTTTGCGTGGACGTATGTTGAGGCAAAAGTCAATCATATTGTGATCACTACTGGAAAAGGGTTCTTTGGTTTGTATTCGGTAAATTAAATTCAAACTATTGCAGAAGATGAGATCGAGGCAGTTGTTCAGTCTAGTGTTGTTGGTTACTAGTTGTTCAAGACCTAGATTTGTAATAGCATTGAAGAAGGTTGTGTGTATGATTTCAGTTGTACAATTATTTAGGGTCCAGTCAATATGAGGTAGATTGAAATCTCCAAGAAAGATAAAAGGGTATGGGCAGGATGTAGCCCATGTTAGTAGTGTATTTAGCTTGTTTATATGTTCGATGTCATAATCAGGTGCTCTGTAACATAGTAAGAATCGAATTGTGATATTTAAGGATAGTTCACAGATGATGGTTTCAGGAAGGGCAAGCTCCTGGGTAACTTGGATATTTTTTAGATGTAAGGATTTTTTGTAGAATATAGCAACACCACCTCCTCGACGATTTTCACGATCAGATCGGTAAACATGATAGTCTCTTACTGTGGTAATGGAGTCGGGGAGAGATGCATTGAGCCATGTTTCACAGACAAATATAATGTCAAAGTTAGCCATATTTAAGAGGATGAGAAATTCAGGTATTTTATTCACGAGGCTTCTTGCATTGAGTAGTTTGCATTTAAGTCCGGCAGCAGTAGGGATTGAGGTAGTTGGGGGTGTGCGTGCCTAGTCTTGGGTGATGGTGGGTGGTGGGTAGTTTTGGGTGATGGTGGGTGGTGGTAGGTGGTTGAGGTAGGGTAGTGGTTGAGGGTAAAAGTTGGGTATTGGGTTGCGTGTCTTACTTTTGATGCAGTCAGCATGGTAGTCAATGTACAGGTCCTTCTCTCCATTGTCTAGACGGGTTTTGAGTTCGATGCGGAGTGCACGGGAGCGGGCACGTTGCTGTATGGTTAAGTCAGGGCGGCAACGGAGGTTTTTGTGGTTGGTGTTGGTTTTGGCGAGTGAGTTTATAGTGTAAATGAGTTTACGTTTGCTTGATTCATTTTTGCAAATGATCCTGCACAAGCGTGGGGCCACAGAGCCGTCTCTATTTTTAAGCTCTCGGTCAATGCGGGAAATGTCAAGTATTTCATCGCCGGAGATGGTTGATGCTTGGTAATCTCTGATGATGTTTCGGACAGTTGTGATGTCATCATTGACAATGCTGTCTTCTAGTCCAAATAAGATGGCGTTTGGAGCGTTTCCGTTCACGCTCAACAGCTTCTCTGATGAGGATTGGGATATCAATATTTGTCTGGGTTGCGTTTATCTGTGGATTGGGTTTTGGATTGGATTGTGGTTGTTGGGTGGAGATGTGGTTTGTGGCTATTTGATGTTCAGGTTTTTGTGTTGTGTCTTTTTTTTCAAGGTTAGTTATTCTTTCTTTTACGGCGTCCAGGGATGCTAATATGGTGTTGAGGGATGTTTTAATGGTTTCGATGGTTGAGGATGTTTCAATGGTTTCAATGTTTGGGGATGTTTTGATGGTTTCGGCGGTATCATCTCTTTTAGACAGATCTAGTTTGGATAAGCATAATTTGCAGAAATATGGAAACTCATTGGATGATTCTAGGTATCGAATCATTTGCTCAGGTAATCCCAAGCAGTCATGGTGGGTGTATTTTTTACACAGAGAACATTTGATGGAGTATTTATTATCTATTAGATTTTTGCAGCATTTAAGGCATGTGCAGGAGTCTTGAGGTTCATTGGTGCAGGAGTCTTGTTGTTCATTGGTGGGGATTGTCTTCTCATTGAGTTGTGGTTTGAGGTAGGATTTTCTTTTTGGCATGGTAATATTGGTAAAATAGTACGTTGATTGAATTAATTAAATAAACAATTTAGGGTAATCTATATAGTCAATATTTCATCAAACAATATCAAACAATCTATTGTAGTAATCTCTCAAGTCAGATAGTATTTCTAAGCAATTATTTACATTAATCATTACTCACACTGTTCATTTAAATCCACTAAATCAAAGATTTTGCTATTCGATTAAATTGCATGGATTTTGGTCTTTTAAACTAGTCTGTAATCATACTATTTGTACTAAACACTCTAATCACACTAATCAGTTAAAAAAAACAATAAATCAATTAAACCATTAATAAAATATTTTATAGAAATTGATAATCTAATCGTTGGTATATGTGATGAGGTAGAAAAGTTGTAAGTTTTGAGGTGATGAGGTAGTATTAGGAGTCTTCTTTGTCTGAGGGGCTCGTCCTAGTTAAAATGGCGCACCCCCTCCACTCCTATCCAAGGGCCTTTAGATCGTGAGGAAGGGATTACTGTCCTCGGAGCTCTCCAATTTCTTCAAGGGATGGAGAACGTGGCCACCGAATCGCCCTTTCTCCAGATTCACACGGGGACTTAGAACCAGAAGGAAACCTCTCCGGAGCGACCCACAACAGGAGACCGAATTGGGAGAGAAAGTTGGAGCGCTCTCACCCAGCGATCCTCCCGGCCGGCGCTTCCTGGGCTTTCCTCCCTCTCTCACCAGTCCACGGGAGCCCACGGCGAGTTGCAGCGGCGGACACAAGAGTCAGAGACGGCAGCCCCAGTGAGGACCGGAGCGAAGCGGCAGCAGCGGCAGCGGCGTCTCCTCCGTCTTTTTCCTTCCCTCGCTGCCCGTCGTCTCCCTCAAGTTTGTCAGCAGATCGCTCGATCTCCTTACCCGACAAAGGAAAGCGATATAAATTTGCTATAAATTTGCTATAAATCTCAAATGTGAATAGGTTCAGCTTAGAGATTGTTTACAAAAGTCTGTTCCAAGAGACCCAGTGGGCTTCAACTGTCTTTCTGTTTAAACAAATCAGGATATTACTCATTTTTGCCATGACTTAATGTTAATTGGCAATGGCCCATTACCTCATTAAACTAAGCACATCTAACATTATGAGATTGGCTGACTTGTAGGAGCTGACAGCAAGCACATAAAATATTTGTAAGAAACTACCAGCCTAGTGCAGATAAAACACTAAATAAAAAACAGTATGGTTATATGATCTGGTCAGCAAACAATGAAAATTTCATTATAAGTAAAGGGACAAGAAAACTGCTTTTGCTTACAGTTTAGTTTCACATCGTTGTTGATTCCACTAAATTTCATTTGGAGAATGAAGTCGTGCAGTTTAATTTCCTATGACCCTCATTCACTCAATAGGAATCCAACTAGCTCTACATTCCTTATGATTTACACTTTCATTGCAGTATATCTTAGATCTTTAATATGAAGAAAGCAGAGAACCTCCAATGAAAGAAGAAATACACACTTAATAAAAAGGAAAGTGTATGCTTAATAGTTTCTAAATAGTTTCTAAAGTTTCATGTTTCTGTTACTTTTTATTCTGACTGATGTAATGTACTACCCAGGTACTTTCTGCCTCACCTTTGGCTAAATCAATTGCTTATATCCTGATCTCTTGCTTGCTAAATCTCATAGTTCTATTCTAGTCTCGCTCCTGTGGCTGTTTCTGCCATATAGCAGACTATGCATTCAGCAGATGGTAATGGTATGTGGGAATGACCTTGGAAGACAGAAGGAAGAACCACAGATTGGTTCTTGAAAAAGGTATCATGGCCCACAAAAGGATGTGGGAAGCATCTCAGAAAAGACCCTGTCTAGTTTTCCAGACTACACATAATGTTGTCCTTTGTGAGGCCTCTTTGGGATTTTTATTTTTGGCAAAAGTATATTTTCTGCTCTCGTATTTAAAAAAAAACAAATTGTTAACAAAAGAAACCTTTGGTCCATATAGAAAAGATGTTACATTTATGACTAGATGACCATGTTGTCCAATAGTAAATGAGACATCTCAACTCAAACTTTATCAAACTCATGTAAATATTTAAGTGTTTATTTTTTATATAGCCTCCTCCAATAAAGCAGCCTTGATTCAATGACTAATCTATAAGAGAGGTAATAATTTATTGGTTGTGTATATGTGTTATTATTCTATGTTACAAAATTAAATATTCAATTTTTGACACTTTAAATTAAATACTGTAAAGCTCAGGTAGTTGTTTACTGGTAAGAAAATTCCCTCTGTATAATTATATATTTTTGTCCATATATCTGAGAAATGAAGGTGGGATTGATAAAAGAAAAATGCCAGAGAGATTAGTTATTACTTAAGTTCAGTTGAGACATGTTCATATGATTGCTAGACAATTGCTTACATCTCAATCTATATCTAGTATTAGCCTATAATGCTTTGAGGTTGCTCCTGTAATCTCTTTGATCTCCTCAATCCAATTTTCCTGATATCCCCCTCCTCTTTCCATTTCTTTCAACCCTACCAAGAATATTTTTTTCCTAGCCCATCCACTTACAGTATATCACATGCTCCAAGTATGTGAATTCCTGCTTCCTTATCATCTCAATAGAAGAGTCAGCATTCATTTGGACTTGGGCATATTGATTAGATCTTGTAGCTGATAGCCCTCCGAGGAACTATTTGCAAATCCATAATTCTCTCCCTCTTTCTCAGTAGCCAATTGTCACAGCTTTTCATCACTACTTGAAGGAGGAGGTCTGTCTGCTCTGAACTTTGTTGCCCTTGAGATGTCCTTATCCTTCAAGATCTTGCCCAAGATGGACATGGAAATGCTCTAGCACAAATCAATCACTGTTTAGGAGAGTACCTGTCTGATTATTCAACAGCAGGTAGCCTTGTATTGCCAAGAGTGCTTACACAGCAGTGGGGATAAAATGGGTTAACTAGAAATATAACCAAATAAAAAATAGGGAAATCAACTAAGCAAATAAGTAAAACATGAAAATGTACTGAAAACCTATATAACACAAAATAATATAAAATGCTTTACTGCTGCATATAAAGAAGTTCCTGGGATATTGATGTGAATCATGCAGTTCAAGTTCTTATACATCAATTTGTATAAGCATTTCTTGAAATGCAATACAGCTTAGAAAATAGTGATGTCAAGTAATGACTCATTAGTGATAGTAATCTGAAAATGTCCTAAGTTTTCAGATGCATTTCTTATCTCAAAACCTGCTTATTATTTTTATATACACACAGACACAAAATAGTTAGAGAAAACTGCATAAAAAACATCATTATATGCATAAAATGCTTGTTTAAAGAGCATCCATCAATTTATACTGAGGAATGCAAATAGACCAGATAGTATATCCCTATATATCCCTCTTCCAGATAAGCAGGACAATATACTTATACCACCTGGAGTATTTCCAGGAGATATTTAATGATTTAGCTAAGGAATAGCTTGGTTACATAGAAGCTTTAAGAAGTGGCCACTCATGAATAGCAAAAACCTATTAAAATTTTCAACTAATTAACTACATGCCATTATCAACTTATTATTTTTAAAGAAATAAACACCCTATTTTATTAGATGAACAAAAATTACAGAACATTAAACATAATTAAATTCTTGGACACTTTCTGCATAGAAGCTTACTGATTTCTTCATAATGAGTGTCTTGATTGCCTTTATAGAATAAAGAGAATTAGTATCGGATTGTATGGCTGATCCTTTCTACTGAGGCTACAACTGGATGTGGTTTAGCCCCTACTGGATGGGTGGACCCTTTCCAACCTTTGACTGAATATTAGGTTTTAAGCCACAAGGAATTGAAAGGAGCTACCCAGTGGTGCTCTGAGTGCAATTTTGAAGAAATAGACTAGTTTTCAAACAGAAGAATTGAGTATACAGCACAGCTCATGGACAGAATTATGCTTTTTGCAACAGTTAATATTTTGTTTAATCTGAAGAACCTTCAGTTAAAAATAACAGGAAACAGCTGAAAACTTTGACATGAGCTTTTGGACAGTTACTGGTACTGGCACTCAGAACTGACAATATACAAGTTTAACTTGATTGAAAGCAGCTTGCTATATATATCAAATTCTCTTCTCACCTCTGTAAGTGGTATCTGTCTTCCTCAATTTCAGCTCCTCTACCAGAGGTCTGGGAGTTTGAGGGTTCTGCATAGCATCTTAACTGTTCCTAACACTACACTCTTCTGTAGAGATAGTTCTATTATTGTTCCTGGGGTCTGTCGGAATCACTCTTCCAGCTTGGAAATCACAGCCCTGAGTGCTTTTACAACTACTGGAACCACTTTGGCTTTTACTTTCCGTATTGTCTTTAGTTTCTCCTTTAGGCCCTGGTACTCTTCCAAGTTCTCATCTTTCTTCTTCTTGATGTTGCTATCCCTACAGCTACACCTATCACCACTATCTGCTGCTTTCTTGTCTACTAGTACAATGTCTGTGTCAGCATTCCAACCAAACTCTCCATCTCAATTCAGCACTCAGAGACAAAGTCCATCCAAGTAAGAATTTATTATGTCGTATTGGCACATCTGGGAAAACCCAAATCTGAAATCCCGCATTTTCCACTGCTATATTAAACTCACACCCAACCCCTTACTGATGACCTTCAAGTCATACTCTCTAATCCACCTCCATTCTGAACTCCCGCCAAGTCCGGTCATTTCCCCCAAACTCCAGCACCTTGGCCCTGAGCTCTGGCAAAAGAATGTTGTTGTGGCTATCCTCCCTTCTAACTTTACTTTCATTCCCACAGTTATCCATCCTCCCTTGTGGCAGCCTCAAATCTGATTCAAGATGGATGGGGGCTGACAGTCTGGTTGACAGTCAGTACCTGCCTGTACCTTTAGATATGGAAGTCCCATAGGATCTTAACTCTGTTATTCTCCACAACTTTCTGTGGAATCTCTCATCTGAACTTAGGAGCCCATACAATATGCAAATGTTCCTGTAAATGCCAGCTATTTGGTTGTGATGTCCAGTGTGTGCTATTCCTGCCTGCATCTTACACTGTGCCACTGTGTGTTGGCCTCTCTCTGAGACCTCTCTCTAGTTTACCCCTTGAGTCCTGTCTAGTGGGAGAGAATCCTACTTCTATGGATCTGATGCTTGATGCCTACTTTTGTGCTACTATCAGTGCCTAAGTGCTGTCTTTTTGTTCAATCCTTTCTAACAACTGGTAAGATTTTTCAATGACAGCCACCTCAGCTAACTGTCAATGATACACATAACAGATCATCCGTCAATGATACACAATACATATATATCTGTATCATGATTTGTGTTGATTGCTTTTATTAGTATCCTATTATGATTTATGTTGATTGCTTATTTAGTATTCTATGACTACCACTGAGTGTTGTATCTTATGATTTATGATGGTTGTATTTTATGATTATGATAATTTATCACTTGTTGCTTGTATATTCACTGAGAGCTTATGCACTAGAGACAAATTCCTTGTGTGTCCAATCACACTTAAGAATTCTATTCTGTTCTGTTCTGTTCTGCTCTGCTCTGCTCTAGATACATCCCATGCAAGATCTTGTCTTGCCATGGCTCTTCTCCTGTTTGATCTTTCTCCTATGTCTTTTGCTGCTTCACCTCAGCATTCTCTCAGCAGTTCATTTTTGAGTGCCAGTTTATTGATGTACTCCTGGATGCTTTGGATACCATTCAGGACAGTGGCTTTGATACTCACCTGACCCCAAATATCCTCTTCCTGACTGATGTACAGTTTTTGGGTGTTGGACTTGGAGCATAAAACTCCATATTTTGTGAGGAATTTCCAAGTCTTCACACTGGCTGTTTCCATGCCCTGCTTTGGCCAGTTTACTATACTGGCAGGGCATCCATGGCATGGATCTTGTTCTTCCGATTGAGCTGGCTCTTCAGAACCTGTCTAATCTTTTGGTGGTACTTGGATGTTGCTGTCTTCCTTGCCTCCTCCTCATGGTTGCCATGTGACTATGGGATACCAAGGTACTTGTAACCAGTCTGTATGTCTGCTAGGTGGCAGAGAGGTTCCATCTCATCAGTTTTAACTATGTTTCCTCTCTTGACTACTATTGGCCATACTTCTCCAGTCCAAATGACATCCCTATGCCCACATTGGCACTTAGAACTGACAATATTAGATCAGATGGGCAAATAGTTTAACTTGATTGAAAGCAGATTTATTTATTTGCATTAGCAACAGCACTTACACTTCATTGCTAATTGCTCTAAGTGGTTTACAGAGTCAGCATATTGCCCCCAACAATTTGGGTTCTCATTTTACTGACTTTAAGGTTTTCGAACCTCAATATTCCAACACAATCCAGTCTCCAATTTGTAAACTTTATTATTATTATTCTTTGACAATCTTAAGTCCAGCTTTAATTTTATACTTGATTATTCCCAAATTATTTTAGTCCAATTTCATAAAATCTTTAATTCCAGCTTCTTCCTTTCCGGTTCGAAGCCCCATTTAGCTGACAAAAATATTTTCTTTTTTTCTCTGTCTCTTTGTAATTTCGCCGCTCACGTTTCTTTTCTTAAAAGTTCTATGTTACCTTAATCCCGGGGTACTTTTATTTGGTTATGTTGCCCAGTTGTCCCGGTTCAGATGTTATCCACCTCTTTCTTCCCTCCTGCACAAATCTTAGTCAAGCTGAGTCATCCTCTTCGGGATGGCCATTTAGACCATCACTGCAGTCGTCTTCGGGAGGAAAAAAAAAAACAAGCCGGGGGAGATGCGGCACCCCACAAACAGGCTTGTTGCTTCCTCTTACTCCGCTGCCCCTCCAAGGCAGTTTCAGCCCCCTAATCAGGATGATTGGGGCTCTCCGACGAAAGAGCACGAACGATAGCCGCAGAGAGTTGCGATCTACCGCCCGTCGGCGAGGAGGCTCCGCCTTCTTCTCAGTTCAAGTTCTTATACATCAATTTGTATAAGCATTTCTTGAAATGCAATACAGCTCAGAAAATAGTGATGTCAAGTAATGACTCATTAGTGATAGTAATCTGAAAATGTCCTAAGTTTTCAGATGCATTTCTTATCTCAAAGCCTGCTTATTATTTTTATATACACACAGACACAAAATAGTTAGAGAAAACTGCATAAAAAACATCATTATATGCATAAAATGCTTGTTTAAAGAGCATCCATCAATTTATACTGAGGAATGCAAATAGACCAGATAGTGAGTTATCTATATATCCCTCTTCCAGATAAGCAGGACAATATACTTATACCACCTGGAGTATTTCCAGGAGATATTTAATCATTTAGCTAAGGAATAGCTTGGTTACATAGAAGCTTTAAGAAGTGGCCACTCATGAATAGCAAAAACCTATTAAAATTTTCAACTAATTAACTACATGCCATTATCAACTTATTATTTTTAAAGAAATAAACACCCTATTTTATTAGATGAACAAAAATTACAGAACATTAAACATAATTAAATTCTTGGACACTTTCTGCATAGAAGCTTACTGATTTCTTCATAATGAGTGTCTTGATTGCCTTTATAGAATAAAGAGAATTAGTATCGGATTGTATGGCTGATCCTTTCTACTGAGGCTACAACTGGATGTGGTTTAGCCCCTACTGGATGGGTGGACCCTTTCCAACCTTTGACTGAATATTAGGTTTTAAGCCACAAGGAATTGAAAGGAGCTACCCAGTGGTGCTCTGAGTGCAATTTTGAAGAAATAGACTAGTTTTCAAACAGAAGAATTGAGTATACAGCACAGCTCATGGACAGAATTATGCTTTTTGCAACAGTTAATATTTTGTTTAATCTGAAGAACCTTCAGTTAAAAATAACAGGAAACAGCTGAAAACTTTGACATGAGCTTTTGGACAGTTACTGGTACTGGCACTCAGAACTGACAATATACAAGTTTAACTTGATTGAAAGCAGCTTGCTATATATATCAAATTCTCTTCTCACCTCTGTAAGTGGTATCTGTCTTCCTCAATTTCAGCTCCTCTACCAGAGGTCTGGGAGTTTGAGGGTTCTGCATAGCATCTTAACTGTTCCTAACACTACACTCTTCTGTAGAGATAGTTCTATTATTGTTCCTGGGGTCTGTCGGAATCACTCTTCCAGCTTGGAAATCACAGCCCTGAGTGCTTTTACAACTACTGGAACCACTTTGGCTTTTACTTTCCGTATTGTCTTTAGTTTCTCCTTTAGGCCCTGGTACTCTTCCAAGTTCTCATCTTTCTTCTTCTTGATGTTGCTATCCCTTGGCACAGCTACACCTATCACCACTATCTGCTGCTTTCTTGTCTACTAGTACAATGTCTGTGTCAGCATTCCAACCAAACTCTCCATCTCAATTCAGCACTCAGAGACAAAGTCCATCCAAGTAAGAATTTATTATGTCGTATTGGCACATCTGGGAAAACCCAAATCTGAAACCCCACATTTTCCACTGCTATATTAAACTCACACCCAACCCCCTTACTGATGACCTTCAAGTCATACTCTCTAATCCACCTCCATTCTGAACTCCCGCCAAGTCCGGTCATTCCCCTCCAAACTCCAGCACCTTGGCCCTGAGCTCTGGCAAAAGAATGTTGTTGTGGCTATCCTCCCTTCTAACTTTACTTTCATTCCCACAGTTATCCATCCTCCCTTGTGGCAGCCTCAAATCTGATTCAAGATGGATGGGGGGCTGACAGTCTGGTTGACAGTCAGTACCTGCCTGTACCTTTAGATATGGAAGTCCCATAGGATCTTAACTCTGTTATTCTCCACAACTTTCTGTGGAATCTCTCATCTGAACTTAGGAGCCCATACAATATGCAAATGTTCCTGTAAATGCCAGCTATTTGGTTGTGATGTCCAGTGTGTGCTATTCCTGCCTGCATCTTACACTGTGCCACTGTGTGTTGGCGTCTCTCTGAGACCTCTCTCATAGTTTACCCCTTGAGTCCTGTCTAGTGGGAGAGAATCCTACTTCTATGGATCTGATGCTTGATGCCTACTTTTGTGCTACTATCAGTGCCTAAGTGCTGTCTTTTTGTTCAATCCTTTCTAACAACTGGTAAGATTTTTCAATGACAGCCACCTCAGCTAACTGTCAATGATACACATAACAGATCATCCGTCAATGATACACAATACATATATATCTGTATCATGATTTGTGTTGATTGCTTTTATTAGTATCCTATTATGATTTATGTTGATTGCTTATTTAGTATTCTATGACTACCACTGAGTGTTGTATCTTATGATTTATGATGGTTGTATTTTATGATTATAATAATTTATCACTTGTTGCTTGTATATTCACTGAGAGCTTATGCACTAGAGACAAATTCCTTGTGTGTCCAATCACACTTAAGAATTCTATTCTGTTCTGTTCTGTTCTGCTCTGCTCTGCTCTAGATACATCCCATGCAAGATCTTGTCTTGCCATGGCTCTTCTCCTGTTTGATCTTTCTCCTATGTCTTTTGCTGTCTCACCTCAGCATTCTCTCAGCAGTTCATTTTTGAGTGCCAGTTTATTGATGTACTCCTGGATGCTTTGGGTACCATTCAGGACAGTGGCTTTGATACTCACCTGACCCCAAATATCCTCTTCCTGACTGATGTACAGTTTTTGGGTGTTGGACTTGGAGCATAAAACTCCATATTTTGTGAGGAATTTCCAAGTCTTCTCACTGGCTGTTTCCATGCCCTGCTTTGGCCAGTTTACTATACTGGCAGGGCATCCATGGCATGGATCTTGTTCTTCCGATTGAGCTGGCTCTTCAGAACCTGTCTAATCTTTTGGTGGTACTTGGATGTTGCTGTCTTCCTTGCCTCCTCCTCATGGTTGCCATGTGACTATGGGATATTAAGGTACTTGTAACCAGTCTGTATGTCTGCTAGGTGGCAGAGAGGTTCCATCTCATCAGTTTTAACTATGTTTCCTCTCTTGACTACTATTGGCCATACTTCTCCAGTCCAAATGACACCCCTATGCCCACATTGGCACTTAGAACTGACAATATTAGATCAGATGGGCAAATAGTTTAACTTGATTGAAAGCAGATTTATTTATTTGCATTAGCAACAGCACTTACACTTCATTGCTAATTGCTCTAAGTGGTTTAAAGAGCATGTTGCCCCCAACAATTTGGGTCCTCATTTTACTGACTTCAGAAGGATGGAAGGCTGACTCAACCTTGAGCTGGTCAGGATCGAACTTCTGGCAGTGGGCAGAGTTAGCTGCAATACTGCATTCTAACCACTGCACCAATATGGCTTCCAATGTTGGGTGTCATACTGCCAACATTCTACTTTTTCATCTCACTGTTAACTGTGTGAAAACCTTTGCTTGCCATGGGTCATTCTGGATTGTGTAATCCTTCATTAGTCCTGAAACTATGATCCAGCTGAAATTGTAAGCTGTTCTTTGCTAAGTCTGAATGCCACAGAAACCTACAATTTGCCACTAAACAGTAAAGGAAGGGAAAATCATAGCCCATGAGCACACATATGATTTGTGTAACTCCAACCACATTTTAATGCACTGTCCTTCCAGATGGTGCTAAAATATGACTTGCAACAACTCCAGCCCTCACTGCTTTTGATATGGAAAGCTGGAAGGTGTAGTTCAATACCATCTGGAGGGCCACAGGTTCTTCATTCTGGACCAATTCTCTGAACTGGCATCCTACAATACCATATGGCTTTGGTTTGTTTCCCTTTCTTCTAGGAGAAGAAGAAAATATATTTTATTATAACAGGATGGTCATGGCTTAGGGAAAGAGTACAGATGTATTCAGATACAACAACTTCAGCCCAAACAATTTCTTACTAAAAGCATCTCAAACGAGTAACTTGGAAGATGATGCTGTAGAGAAAGCCACCGATTGTTGTAGAAGATAGTGTTGGATTAATTGACTGCAATTAGTTAATTGCTCTATAAAGCAACTTTACAAGAAGAAGATGACTCATTGCTCATTTGTGTGTCTTTATTCTAACCCAATCAGTGTTGGGTTGGGATAAAAGAAGTATTATGGATCATCTTTGAGAATAGCAAATACTGTGTGTGTTTTGCTAGTTAGCTAATTAATTATTTATTATGGTCACTGACCAAAATTCTGCAAGTTAATAAAGTAAACAAATAGCTTCTGTTTCAAGTAAAAATACTTTAAAGGATATTATTAAGGTGATTAAAGTTGTGTTGGGTTTTACAAACAATGTAACAAAGTTTTACCACATCAGGGAAATGGAATCATACTGGCCTGACAGGCACAGCTATATTTAAAATAAGTCAGAACTGTTTTGGTTCTTCATCAGTAGGGAGTTACAAAACTGGCCCTTGTAGCCCTGTAACAAGGTGCAGAATATAGCATCTTGGTGCAGAACATAGCACCTATAACAGAGCATAGGCTATAAATTCAATGGCCCTTTTCTACAAGGGCACAATCTGAGCATGTACGGGACTCTATTTGCCCTTAAGAACAGCTGCTAAGAGGGCATTAACACCTGCTAATGTTATGTTCTTTAAGGTTTAGAAATGGTGATTAGATTTAAATATCTGGCCAGGCTGACTTGTATTTGTGGGTAGGGCACAACTTGCATACTATCTTCAAGAACCTGATGGTCCAGTAGTTCTGATAGATCTGATTTTCTCTCCCCACCGCTCTTGTCACTACAATAACTATATCCCGGTTCTTGATATTTGCATAACATATTTGATACATGCAAACCTACCATTCTAGATTACTATGTAGAACATCAGGATTACTTGAGACTTTACCAGGCTGACATTGTTTGACAAAGCTTATTTCCTGTTGGACTCTAGATCCAATCCAGGTATAATTGTTGTGCTTTTAGAACCCTAAAGTAATGTTCCAATATTGTTGCCAGTAGAAAACAAGATGATGAAAGGACACTGATGATTAAAGAAGAACCTTTGAAGTACCAAAATAAGGCCGACTTATTATTTGTAATGTTGTCATTGTTGCCACAAGCCCTTACATCCCCCCCCCCCGGAATTTGTAGAAATAAACAATAGTTTGCATTGGTTTTTTTTTCCCAGCAATAAAAATTCATGGAGGGAATGTGAATCTAGACTATCAATTATTTCCTTACTTCTTAACACTTGGAGTCAAACCATGTCTGGATGAGGCACCTTAATCTCAGATAGTTTTGCTTATCTGATATCAAGACAGATCATGTTGATAGCAGTAATTGAATAAATTGCTGTCACTCTGTAATAGCAATAGCATTTAGATTTATATACTGCTTCACAGTGCTTTACAGCCCTCTCTAAGTGGTTTACAGAATCAGCATATTGCCCCCAACAATCTGGGTCCTCATTTTACCGACCTCAGAGGGATGGAAGGCTGAGTCAACCTTGAACCTGGTGAGATTCAAACTGCCAAACTGCAGTCAGCCTGCAATCAGCAGAAGTATTCTAACCACTGTGCCACCACGGCTCTTGATGCAATTTCTGTAAGATGCAATTTCTGGTCCTATCTTTAGCATTGTAAAGAAAATGAATGATAATTTTGATTATAATTCAAATATTACCTATTTCAGCTGTTGTATCCATTTAACATAGACTAGCCTTGTACATTATTCCTTGTTAACACTAGGATTTAATTTCATATACTAAAGTTTTATTAAGATGACAGAAATACAATAGCTATCTATGTAGGAATATTATGTATGCCTTGAGATTACAACATAGCCTTTTGCTATATTTGCTTTCTGACTTTCCGGTATATAATTTTTTGTGCATTATCAATGCTCATACATCCACTGACAAACCCACAGAACCAAGATCATTAGTTTAATAGCTTTCATTGCAAATAAGCACAGTATGTTTTTCTCTTTTTGGAAGGCAACTGGCAATTTTACTTATAACATCCAGAATACAGGAAAATAAAACTAACAAAAACTGACAAAAGGAAATGCGTTACTTCTCCAAAGTAACATAAAGTACTTCTATTTTAATATAGAAGTGCCCTTTATTTGTAAATAATTAAAATGTACAGTCATTCTGTTAGAAGAATTTCCAGTAAATTAGTACAATTTCTCTTTCCTATACCTATTGGGCTTCATTTTTCAGTGCAATGCTTTGACATTATAGCAGTCTGAATTATTGCAAAGTTGTGCCAAATCTTGGAGCATTTTTGCATTGTTAATCGATATTAATTAACAAGAGAGCTATAAAATTCTCTAGCACAGCAAGATTCAAGAGAAGAAGTAGGAGGACAGTAAATAAACTTTACACATGATTATATATATTACTTAACATTAGACCCTATTCAGGTTCAAGAATTTTAATCACTCACTAAGTGTGAAGTTAGTTCTTACAGAGTCATTAAAAAACATGACATCAAACATCAGGGTAGTGTTTGACCTCAGGGGGCCAAGTGGGTGTGGTCACAGTAGGCGTAGCCAGCTCGATGTCCTGCAGCCCTCTGCCAGTGAAAATGGAGACTGTGCTTCTATTTTTTCCTATAACTGTTTTCCAAAGTTCAGCAGTGCACGGTTTTATCATTTTTCCAGTCAATTGAAGTACAATGGTTTCATTTCTAGTTTTCCAACTACACACAGAGTCATAATGGTGCATTTCTCCTTGTAGGGTGAAGCCTGAGACTAAAGTTTCAAATCATGTCATTTGAAATCTGTAGGGTCTTTATTGTAAAACAACAATAGCAACTCTGAAATAAATATCTATATATACTCAGATCACCATCTATTTTCAGTTGTAACATCTATATCCCAATATTTTTCTCATTTAAGCCAATAGAAATAGACACATTTGATCAATGCATAACTTGTTTATTATTCTTTTATGACAATGTGCTCTTATAATCAATATAGGTGTGATAAGAAATGTCTTCTTTTTGGGGAGGATATTCTTCTCACACTACTGTCATTATGCTAGGTTTTTCGTCAAGCTTTAAAAGCATTGATTTATATTCATGTAGAGCATGATTCATATTTAGTTCAACCCAGAAAGGTCAAGGAGTAGAAACCAACAGTACAAAATGGGGGACAGACCCAGCAGGTGAAAGCTTTTACAACTTCACTTTATGCTACCAATGTTGTTTGCCTTTCAGCAAGATTTAGAAGAAGGCATGCAGTAGAATTAGTAGTACTGAGTTATTAGCTCTGTAAAGATCATTATATTTTTAATTGGACTTGACAGAGGTGGTATTCAGCAGGTTCTGACCAGTTCTGGAGAACCGGTAGCAGAAATTTTGAATAGTTCGGAGAACCAGCAAATACCACCTCTGACTGGCTCCATCCCCATCTATTCTCTTTCTCCCAAGTCCCAGCTGATCGGCTGTGTCTCCTTTTGTTACCCTGCACAGGAGAATGGAGCTGGAAAGCAGGCTAGTTGGGTGGGGAGGGAATGGGATTTTGCAGTATCCTTCCCCCAGGAGTGGGGAGGGAATTGGTATTTTACAGTATCCTTCCCCTGCCATGCCCACCAAGCCAAACCATGCCCCCCATGTCCACAGAACTGGTAATAAAAATTTTTGAATCCCACCACTGGGATTTGACAGTGTTTATAGTAGATTGTGAGAAAACCTTTTGTACTAGCTTCTGATGGAAATGGATATTCTAAGTTTTAAGGACTGGTTTTAGGACCTGCATGGTTCCTTTTTGTAGACTTCAGCTTCGCATTCAATACGATCATTCCAGAAACTCTTCACTCTAAACTAATTCAGCTAGCTGCGCCTGTTTATATTTGTAGGTGGATTACTAGCTTTTTGAAAGATAGGAAGCAACAGGTGAAGCTAGGGAAAATTACACTGAGCACTGGGACAATTAACACAAGCGACCCTCAGGGCTATTTGCTCTCTCTATTGCTTTTCTCTCTATATATTAATGACTGCATCACTAAGAATCCTTTTGTTAAAATATTGAAGTTTGCAATTGATACAACCGTCATTGGCCTCATTCAAGATGGTGATGAGTCTGCATATAGATGGGAGGTTGTACAACTGGCCCTGTGGTGCAGTCAGAATAATCTGAAGCTGAACATGCTTAAAACTATAGAGATGAGAGTGGCTTTTAGGAGGATCCCTCCTATTCTACCACTTCTTCCTGTATTTGACAACACAGTATCATCAGTAGAATACTTCAAGTTTTGGGGATCTATAATTCCCCAGAATTTGAAATGGAGGCCTAAAATTAGATCCATCATCAAAAAGGCACAACAATATTCTTCCTGCATCAACCTAGGAAGTTGACTGGCCCAGAAGCTGTTGATACAGTTCTACAGAGGAATTATTGAATCTACCATTTGTACTCCTATAAGTGTCTGGTTTGTCTGGTGCAGCAACTAAACAGGATAAATACAGACTCCAATGGACAGAAAAAACAATTGCAACCAGTCTGCCTTCCATAGAAAGCCTGTATATTGTTCAGGTGAGAAGGAGGACTGAGAAAATAACTACAGACACCTCACATCTTGGACATAATCTGTTTCAACTCCTCCTCTCATGATGCCTCTGCAGGGCATTGCATACTAAAGTAACTAGAGACAGAGACAGTTTTTCCCTCATGCCGTCTTATGTCTTAAGTATATTCACTCATGTTGCATATCCTCTTTTATTGGTATCATGATTACTATTACCCTGTTGCTTTGCATGTACAGTGAGAACTTCTGCACAGGAGACAAATTCCTTGTGTGTCTAAAGACACTTGGCCAAATAAAGTTATTCTATTCTATTCTATTCTATTCTATTCTATTCTATTCTGTTCTGTTCTGTTCTGTTCTGTTCTGTTCTGTTCTGTTCTGTTCTGTTCTGTGCCGTGCCGTGCCGTGCCGTGCCGTGCCGTGCCGTGCCGTGCCATGCCATGCCATGCCATGCTATTCAACATCCATGGAGATCTGTTTTTTTATTTTTCTGTTCTTTGGTGCTCTGCAACCAATAAAAATAAAAAGAGTGTTATTGATATAAAATGCTATGGTTAGCATGTGTATGGGTGTGTGTGTGTGTGTAATCTTGAATTTGTGCATTGTCAGATGAGAATAATCCTTGAAATGAAGCCACCATTGGCCACCAATCAAAGCATTCTGGAGTAATGAAAAGCTCATGAGAATAGAAAGCGATCTGCTCCACTGGTTTGTCAATATCACCAATCTTGCATCCTCAGCTGTTTTTTGTTCTCAGTTTGTTTTCTGAGTTCCTAAGGCAGAGTATCTGTGGCCAGAGCTAATTTTATTGGCCTTATTAGCTCTTGCTCATTTGGAAAGACATCCTTCTTGCTTAAAAAAAAACCCTGTCCACTAGAGATTACTTTCGTAACTGTCAACAATCTACAGGCCATAACAACCATTGTCACCGAGCAATTAAATTCCACATGATTTGGTAACCTTATTTAAAATTATTAGAATGTTTTCTTGCAGCCCCAAGAGGTTATCAGTATTTGAACATTAATAGCATGATTATGACTTTCCCACTCGAATCCCCTAGATAGCAAACATTATCATTACTCCACTCCAGAATTACCTCAGAGAAAGAAAAGAATTCATAACAATTTTTGCTCATAAGATCTATATAAAAGAGTGCTACATTTTCTTTTCTTTCTTTTTTGCTTTCATTGGCAGCATAACTATAGCATGCTTGTGTGTCATTAGGGAGAGAAATGCAATACAGTAATGCTATTTGCAGTGCATTTTTAGTTAGTTTTCAATTTAAGCAGAATATAGCTTAGTCCTCTGTGAGAAATTTTGTCTTTACACTACTAGGTAATATGTATGCTTTTAAGTAATCCCATCATTTTTTCCCCTTGATAAGGAAACAAAATCAGTTCCAGCATATCCTAAGCTTCTTGTTAATTAAATTCATTTGTTTTACTTCCTGAAATATTTACTCAGAATGACTGATGCAAAGATAAGATAACTAGGTCAAAACTTTTAAAGAAAACTTTGTATCCTGCTTGCTCCAAAGGTTTTCTGCTAGCTTTATTCCAAGTCTGTTATTTGCAGGGGTTATTTGGAGAATATCACATTTATGTTTTATTTCTTTTAAAATTGGTTCACTGGGGACATCTCGTTAGTTCAGGAAATAGCAACCGCATTCCCAGCAGTTCTATTTTGCATGGTATTGTTGAAGTCAATGAAACAAAACTAGGCATTTACCTGGTGAACATCTGGACTCTTTTTTAAATACATCCTATGAGAATGATAGTTACATAGATTTCTTCTAACATTCCCAGTTAAAGTTGAAGAAGATATTAGCAAAGATTCCAACACTATAAAATGTTGAAGAAGAGTGCATTGAAGATAAAGTTTTAACATCTCTGATCAGGCTTTATTTTATTGTTCCTGTGTTAAACATAAAATTAAAAAAGGGAATGATATATTCCGTGAATATGCTTTAGGAAAAATGGTATTATTTTCTTTTTCTTTAAAAAAACCTATTAAACAGAACAAGGAAAATTCTTCTACAGGTCATGAGAATTTGATGGGAATCCTACATTTTATATGAAAATCGTTGTGAAAGGCTCTTAGTCTGTTTTGATGTCTTATATAATCTTTATTACTGCAATGCAACATTGAACAGCCAAACAGGAAAGAGTGTTTAGGTAAAAGACAAGATGATTTAATGTTGGACTACTGACCAAATTCAATACAATTTCAGAATTGGTTATGGCTTGTTTCCAGATTTTGAGAATATAATCACATTTTATATAATGGGGGGGGTGTCACAAAATCAAATAAAATTGTAAAAAGACTCTGCAATGTGGAGAAGGGAAATTGATATTGATATATTTAATTCCTTTACAGGTTTGATTCATTAAAAGGAGAGGAAAAATATCAGGGGCTTTCAATGATTTTGTAACATCTGCTTGATTATAGATACAGAGGCAAAGAATCTGCAGGTAGCTCCACTTGAAATACCCTTCAGTGAACAGTATGGACTCTTTATGCTTGCATACCCAGTAAATTCACAATTTAATTTTCATACATTTCAGGTTACAATTTCTAAACCATTCCCTTGAAATGAAGGGAATTATGTTCCAGAAAGTTGGAGAGAGATTAAGATGCGTCATCTTACACAAACCACAATATTCACAGTATCTAATTTTCTTTTGGCTCCTATTTTCCCCTCTTGCAAGGACTTCCTTAAAGTTCTATCCTTATTCTAAGCTTTGAAAGCTAAGGATATATGGCAAGCAAGACTGGATGAAACCACGAACCTTTCTAGGCTAGCATTTAGTTCCCTAAGCAGCCAATTAATGGAAAGGTTTTTTATTTTATTTTATTGAGATAGAAACCTCAGTCACCTCAATATTCTGATAGATCACATTCAACAGACTGAAGACTGAGAGTAATAAGTACATATATATTCAAATTAGAATAATTATTCAGGAAATGCAAGATTCACGAACTGAGAACCATTTATAACAATGTTGAAAATAAAACTCTTATTCTAGGCAACATATTGTTCAGGACAGGTATTTTAGGCTTCAATCTTAAACCTATATATCTAGGGGTGTTATTGTTTGGGGGCTAACTTCTGAATAGAAACAGCTTATCAGTTATGTAAATTCTACAATTGTTATTAAGGCTTTAAAATGGATTATGCGTCTCAACCTAAGGAGAATACATCTCATTAGACATGCAAAGAGTAGGTTTCATTCATCTAATTATAATCCCATTGCATGCTTCCGATTATCCAGAAAGATATGACTTAATTGTTCCTTGAGCCATATTTTTGATCCATTTAAAAAAGAAAGAAAGAAAGCCAGCATGAAATAAAGAAAAAAATTATCAATAAAACTGCATAAACAATAAGCAATTTGTACTATAATCAATCCATGGATGAAAAGCTGTTTTTTTCCCATTCATCTTTATCTTTTAGAAAAAAATAGTAACAGCTAGTGCTTAGTTTTACAGCTCCTCTTAATAATCAGAATATAAATAAGGTTGCATTTTTATAGAGCGGCATAGCTCAAAATAATCCTCAACTGTGAAAACTTTATATATTTTTCCAGAATTAGGATATATTTATGTAAATTCACATATACCACTATTCTGGGGTCCAGAATACATGTACAGTTTTCATATCAAAATACAGTGGGTAATATTTGCAGTGATAAATTATGGGCAAGTAAAATATATTTTTGCATTGGAAACCAGTTTTTTTAAATTGGGAAAGCATCTAGAAAAGAAAAGCAATATATATACTCATTTTAAGAATCTCTGCTTCTCTCCCTCGTTCCTCTGTCTGTCTGTCTGCCTGCCTGTCTGCCTACCTGCCTGCCTGTCTGTCTGTCTGTCTCTCTCTCTCTCTCTCTGTGTAAAGGGGGATATTTGTTGTGAGATAGAGCTGTTGCATTCACAACAACAACAAAAGATTTGTTCTTGGCTGTGTAAAATTTGGACCAAATGATAAGAACATGAGGAAACCTGTTGGATGTAAAGGCTATTTAGGCTGGTGTCTTGCTTCCAGAATAACCAACTTAATGGATAATTAGATTTTTTTCAGCATATGACCCAAAGAAAGTTCTTAAAATAAGAGTTCACCTATGGAGAATTCTCCCAGCTGGAATGTTGGTAACATTCTTTGCTAAAAATAACAGGACAACCACACCTTGGAGACCAAGCTCAGTCGTAATGAATATTAGAAAAGACCTTACAAACCCTTTATATAACTACATACATATTTGTCGACACAAAATTCTACTTCAAATCATGATTGATTTGGAGGAATCAGAGTATACCAGAGTGTATAGATTGAACTAGAATCTTCAGCAATTATATTTAATTAAAGTGTTTACATGTTCATTTATGAAAAGATATTTGCTGCAGAAAGCGGCAATGCATCTAAATAGCAAATCAGGCATTCAAAGAGCAAGGATAAGCTATTGTTCATTTACTTAAAATGCATGGTAACTTGAAAAAGTAACTGTGCATTTTCATTATGAGCCAAAACACATTATAAATCAAAACACAAGAGTAAAATCAGGGCTCAGCAGTTCATGGCTGCAGGCCACAGGAACTACTGTATTCCATTAGCACTCTGCTTGTGTACTAGAACACCCCATACTAATCTGCTTAAATTTGGTAGTCAAATTATTACATTTTGGCAAACATAAATTTTGCAGAAAACTGGTAAAATAATGAATTTGGAGATATTTAAAAAGGCTATAGTCACAAAGCACCACTTCTTTTTCCACATAATTGAGAACTAATGTTACAGAAGCTAGCAAGTAAATATATACAAATATAAGGAAATTAATAGTGCAATAGGTGAATTTGGGAACTGTTTGTCCTTGAATCACTAAGTCTTTTTCACAAATGTTGGCTTACATACGTTTCTCCCCAGCTGTGATATGTAAACTGATAGGATATGGTATATACCTGTCAAGACTGGACATCTATATCATGAAACCTTGAAACTTTTAAAGGAAAAAAAAGATACAATGTTCTGTACCTTCCATTTAAGCCAAGAGGAAAAACAGCTTTAGCTTTATTTTTTCACTAAGTACAGCTGTAACAATCCTTTATCCCCAAATATTTACCTCCAGCTGGTTTATACAGTACATGTTACAAAACTGTTCACATATGTGGCCCATCTTACAATCAATATATTATTCAAAGATAAAGTCCTTTAGTTAATAATGCAGCTATTTTCCAATGGCTGGAAAAATCAAGACAAGTAGAACCAGACTAATTATATTTAACAGTATTATAATAAATCCCATTTAAATGAAATTAAAAATCAACATGATTAACGTAAATCCTATTGATTTCACTTTAACTGGCTGCAACCGTATATATCTACTGAGGAAAAACTCCAAGTAGGGGCATTGCATTTAAGGTGATAACTGTATGGAAATTCTGGCCTCCCTACATTTATTTGGAAAACTGATTCTCCTTGGTTCCTAATCCTACAACAATTTCTTACCTCGTAGTCCCAGTGATTCCTTAATGTCTCTTACAGGGATATAAGAACTTATACTGAATGAGACACACATATTTCATAAGGAAAAGAAGCATAGAACTACAGGCACTATCTCATTTTCTAAGCACTTTACTAAGATCTACAAAGGTGTTGATGAAATACAGCTACTTTGCTTCATAATATGCTGGCTACCCACTTATTATTGTAAATTAAAACCATGCAGGAAAAGCATGTGGCCTAGCTTGTGGAGTGCCATGGTATGTCTTAGTGGCCAAACTGTTGCCCACTTGATACAAAATTGAGGATTTATTATTTAAATTGTTGAGCAATGCCTTATAAGAGTGTGCTTTAGAGATTTTTCATTTCTATTTGGATATGCCTGATTGAACCTAGAACCTTCAACATGCAAAGCATGTCAGATATAGGCATTTCTCTTCAGCTGTTATTTATGAAAACAGAATTTTGTGGTAATACAGAGAACTTTAGTGGAAGAAACACTTATTGAAGAAACGTTCTTATAAACATTCTGCTATGTATTTAGCTTGTAATCTTAAAACACCTAGGTGTTCCCCAGCTACACTGAAGAGAGTGGTCTATAAGTGAGTCATCATTTCTAACTATCATTTTAAAAAGAGCTAACTTTTAACTACTCTTAGCAGTTCTTGAAGCTGAGATATTAGACATAATATGCATTCCCTACTTTGCCTATTTTGTAAGAAAGAAGTAATTCAGATTTTTTTCCTTTTTAACCAATGAAAGAACGATGCTAGAATCCCTGACATTCATAGTGATATGGAAAACATTTCTTTTTTAATCTTCTCAAGTAGGCGATTATTTCCTGAAATCCACACTATTTGCTGTTTCTGTGTATGAGAAACTATGAAAAAAGATAGGAAATTGTAATACTTTAAAAATGCAATTTGTCTAAATGTTACAGGAAAATAGTGATGTGCTAAACCACAGTTAGTTTCTCTCTTCCCCAATAATATTTGTGGAGTGTGTTTTGAGACACAGCCTCAAAGATGAGAAATTAATCAATTGCATTTTTCACCTTTGGTTTTTGGGAAAGATAATAATGCTTTGTATACCTAATAAGGAGCCTTTTCCTTCTCCTCTTTTATTTCCTTTGAGACAAATATCTTTTACATAATTCCCCCCCCAGACTTGTCTTTTGGAGAGGCTGTTACAGAGCTGAGCATTGTGGCTTCAGAGAACACATTATTTGCTCTCCTTTGCTGGGTGGGAACTACAGTTGACACCTCAATTCAGATGTGAAATATATTGAAAGCTGTATCTATACCTGACATTCCAGTTGAAATTACTCCTCAGAAGTAAACCATGTTGAGATGCATATCATGATTCAGTCACTAGATTGCTCATTCTGAGAATTTTCTGATAAGGCTGGCAAGATCGAGAGGAGATAAAGAAGCACTTAAAGCAACAAGAAGTCAAGACCCCAACAAATGAAAAAAAAAAAATTTCAGCTTCACCTGCTTGAGCCATAACAATAACTAAACAGCAGGTGGCTTGCCAACAAGTCTTAGATTGCATCCAAGGACAAAGACAGCAAGGAAAAATAGTCTCCTTTGATTCTATTATTTGCAGCATTAGCAGCAACTGTCTAAACATTTTGTTTTTACCTGTTTCAGGTAGATTCTGTGAATCTACTGATGCCTAGATTGTCAGTCAATCTAGATAACAGCTCCCTTAATTTTCTGACTAGTTGTCATGGTAGTTTTTGGGTGGCTTAAGGTGGAAACATAAGATAAAATATGACAATCAACCCAAAGGAAAACAAATTTGGAGTATGAGGAAAAGAAGCTTATGCAATTTCCAGATTTACATTTCTGGCTGGCACAGAGGTACAAAGAATTGCAGCAAGCCTTCTTCACAGTCAGACAAAAAGGGATGAAGACTTTCTGTATCCCTAATTTGGTTTACCCAAGGCACGAGAAACCCTGTACATTAAAAAAAAACAACAGACAGCTACCCATCCTAATTAAAAGTTCCACACAAGTTCACTCAGAAATGATTTACTAGTTTGGCAGCTCCAAAGCCCTATTAATCACGCAGAATACTCTTTTGAGGCTTTGCCCCATTCTTCTACTTTTTTTATTTGCAGCCTTCAAGGAGAGAGATAAGTCTGAGTAATTTGCGTATCTGCAATAAAAGTCTTGCCAACCACAGATACTTTAAAAAATACTTCTGATTTTATTTTCATTTATTTAAAAAAAACCAATAGGGTTGAATATTACATTTTTCCTACATATAGTACGTCCTACTTCTTTTTTATTCATGATTTTTAATATTTTTTTTGTATTTTTAAAAAAGCTAATAATGAATTACGTAGTGTTTAAAGTCCAAATGTGTGAATTTTGAATTGTTTGTAATTTAGGGCTCTATTACAATCACTATACCAATAAATAATGCATTGGGAGTGTGGTATTCTGTTGTTGTAGTTTTATGTTTTTGTTTTTTGTTTTGGTTTTTAAATGAATAGAAATTGATGAATTTGAATGTTTGTTTTTACAACAAAAATACATGCTCTTTGTTAAGTTGCGGGAAGGATCGACTCGAGACCAGTCAGACTTCAGCTCTTTTTATTAGTATGTCAGAAACTGAACAACCGCGGAGCCGCGGCAGCCTCTTTTATAGCGGCTGCTCACGGCCAATGACGGTTCCTTGAATTTCCCGCCATCAGACGGACCAATCAAAAGGCAGTATTACAAGTATTCAAATATATAAGACGGACCAATCAAAAGGCAGTATTTCAAGTATTCAAATATATAACACTCTTAAATGAAAAAAAGCCTTTTAACTAGTGAATGCATTCAGCAGACTTAGATACATTCAAACTTTCCCAGATGAGTACCAATTTTAGTGAAAACAACTTCTAAATGTATAATTCAACAATAGAGTTTAGGTGATGGCTGCAATATGATTTGACTAGTCAAATACAGAAATATTCAGGAGGGATGAATAAATTATTATTGCCCAATCAAAAAAAATATCTAGTGATTTACATAATTATTGAGATAATATTTTGAGATTATTTATTTATTTTTTTATTTTATTTATTTATTTGATTTGCCAATTGTTTACAAGATAATAAGTATAAGTGTATACATAGTTGTGAATACATGAAATGGGTACATATAAGAAAAATAAAAGAAGAATAAGAGAAACAATAGGACAGGGACGGTAGGCACGTTGGTGCGCTTATGCACGCCCCCTACAGACCTCTTAGGAAAGGGGTGAGGTCAATAGTAGACAGTCTAAGGTTAAAGTTTTTGGGGTTTGGGGAAGAAACTACAGAGTCGGGTAGAGTATTCCAGACATTGACCACTCTATTGCTGAAGTCGTATTTCCTGCAATCAAGTTTGGTGCGGTTAACTTTGAGTTTGTATCTATTGTGTGCTCTTGTGTTGTTATGGTTGAAGCTGAAGTATTCATTGACAGGTAGGACATTGCAATGTATGATTTTATATACCATGCTTAAATCAGACCGAAGACGGCGTAATTCAAGGTTTTCTAGTTCTAGAATTTCAAGTCTGGTGGCATAAGGTATTCTATAACGAGTAGAGGAGTGGAGAACTCTTCTTGTGAAATATTTCTGGACTTTCTCAATTGTGCTAATATCAGATACGTAATGTGGGTTCCAGACTGATGAACTGTATTCGAGTATTGGTCTAGCAAATGTTTTGTATGCTCTGGTTAGTAGTGTGATATTACCAGAGAAAAAGCTACGTAGGATTAGGTTAACAACTCTTAATGCCTTTTTGGCTATGTAGTTGCAGTGGGCTCTAGCACTTAGATCATTAGAGGTGAGTATTCCAAGGTCCTTTACAGAGATTGGGTCATCAACAAGATCTTGACTATTCAGCTTAATGTAAATCATGTTAATTACTGGAGATTTTAATTTAGTTTTTTAGAAAAAGAAAAATGAATCAGCAAAGTCACAGTGTTCTCTATTTACATCCAGGAATTAAATTTAGTGGACAAACAGGGGATTGGTTTAGACAGTACTATATTTTTATTTCCCCAGGAGTATATATTCAAGACTGAATTGTTTTTTCCATATTACATTCAGTGGTTAATTTAATTGACAAATGCAAAGTTGGTTCAACTTTAATTTCAATCAGGTATTCATAGCGTTATCAACCCTAACCCTAGAGTTTGGATAAAAAAATCTCTGTTAGTGGAAGACATTATCTTAAAAAAACTAATTGAAAGATTCACAGCTTATAGAACAAGAGAAGAAAGATGCAGATTTCTTTTTTCTTCAAATAAATATGCGGATGATCTCAGATATATTAAAAACATTTTATTCTTGGGAAAATAATAGCCTGTCTTTCCTTATAGAAAAAGATGAATGAATCATAACATAACAAACATAAACTAGAAGCAATGAAAGAAATATTCCACAAATTGATTCAGAAGCATATTATACTTTAAAATCTATTCAATTGGAATTGGACCAGTTTATGTGAACACACACACACACACACACACACACACACACACAATAAATGAGACAAGCATATGGGAACACAAAGAAAAAAAACTATGACTAGCTTCTCATTGGCAAGTAATGAGATTTATCTGAAAATTTTTCGCTAATTATAATGAAATCATTTTTTATTTTTATAAAAATTGATAGGCCATATTGGTAAATATAACTCGCAAGCAGATAGATTATTTTCTTATATAAATTAACACAACTCTTTCAGAAATTAAGAATAAAAACAAATTAACCTCACCTCTGATGTTACAAAAACAAAACCCCATACTATTGATACAAAGAAATTCAATAAGGTGCCAGGACCACATGGAATAACTTTAAATGGTAGAAACCTTCAGGAGCTAAGGAGATTCTATATTTCTGGAATATATTTGAAGATATATATTTCAAGTGTCTCTTGAAAAATAAAAAGCTTTCATCCTCATATTGTTAAGTTTATATCACTGCAGTTTTGAAGTCTTATAGGGATCCTATCCAGTATGCAAGTTATTTCCTGATATCTCTATTAAATATTGATGCTAAGACGTTAACAGCTACATTGGTTAGATTGCAGCAGCTAATACCCATAATAAGTTAGCCTGTACAATCCAGTTTCATGAAAGGTCATCAGTTTTCAGGTAACATAAGGCTTCTGGTTGATATAATAAACTTGTACACTGATACACATAAATCTGCAGTGTGACCTGTCAGATGTGAAAAAAGCTTTTGGTATGCTACAAATCAATTTTTTGGTTTAAGTGATGCAGAAGTTTAGATTTCATAAAATTTATTTTTTTCATTATAATTTTTAAATTTATATATATATATATATATATATGTGTGTGTGTGTGTGTGTGTGTGTGTGTGTGTGTGTGTATCAGCTTTGTTCGGGTATTTTCCCACGTCATTATAGTTGTGCTTTTAAAGTTGTAGCAACGTTTCGGCAGAATCTCATCTGCCATCATCAGGCTTCTGTATTGTGTTCGTCTGTGAGTCAGACTTTCACAGCTGTTTCAGTTTTAAATTTGGGGCTAGCCTACTGCTGTGCCAGAATGGTTTTTTCTTCATTCTGATTGGTTGGGAGTCTTGGTCTGTGTTTATTGGTCTTGGAGTTGGTGTATTCTGCTTGATTGGTGTTTCTAATATCTTCTGTCTGTTTTATGGCTTTTTTTGTCTTGATTAGCTGGCAACATTGTGTTCCTGTATTGGAGGCTTTTAGTGCGGCTTGGCTCCGAGTAAATGGACGGCTATCATTTATTAGGAAGCTAGGTTTCATCTGGGTGCCTTGTTGGGGTGTGTTTGAGCTGGAGGTATCAGGGGGGATCTGTTTGTGCCCAGGTGTTTGCCTGGCTTGTGGTGTGGAGATTTTTTTTTTTTTTTTTGTGAGTGCAGGCTTCCAAATAATTGAAATCTGGTGGAATCATCTCCACAACAAAACTCACAAGGCCATCACACAGTCCATTATACCAACATCAACTCCATCCTCAACTGCAATGTTTTTAAACTTGGCAATATTAAAGGTAACTTTAAATCTTAAAGTCTCAATTTAGTCAAGATTTAAGTTTTAAGTTTCAAGATTTAAGTTTCAACCCTAAAGTCAATCTTAAAGTTGCCAAGTTTGAAAAACACTGCTTTAGAAGCATAAACAGTGTTAGGATCAAACAGCCTAAGTAAAGACACAAAATAAACAACCAAGAGGCAATCTAGGTAAATCAATCTTAACTTTACAAGAATTTTAAAAACAACTTTGTCAGAACTAAGTTGGTCCAAACAATATTGTGAAAATATAACTAAATCAAACCAAACCAAACCAAACTATTTATTTATAGAATTGTTTCTTGTGTCAAATTCAAGAACAGGTTCAAATTTACTGGTTAAGAAAGTTTTCTAGGTAAAGAGTTACAATGAATCTGTAGTGAATAGCATGGAAGCCTCTGAGATCTTTCCACCTGACTCTTCCTCCTGCTCTAAAGTAGCAGCTTCATTAGCAGCACTTCCCATACCTATTCTCCAAAAAGACACCTCACCTGGCTGGAGCCATGGTGGCATAGTGGTTAAAATGCAGTATTGCAGGCTAACTCTGCCCACAGCCAGGCGTTCAGTCCTGAACTGCTCAAGGTTGACTTCATCTTCCATCCTTCTGAAGTCAGTAAAATGAGGACTGAGATTGTTAGGGGCAATATGCTAACACTGTAAGCTGCTCAAATAATGCTGTAAAGCACTGTGGAGAAGTATATAAGTCTATCTAAGTACTATTGATATTTTCTTGCCTCACTTCCAATGCTTGAGGGAAGTGGGTGACTTTCTGAATAGAAAAAAAAATGATAAAAATGAAATGATGACATTTTCTGTATGTCACTTCCTGACAATATAGTACTGTGAGGATGGACATCATCCCTTCTCTTGCCTCTACTCTTTGCCTTTTGGAGATAGGCCAATCTCACAAGTGATAAAAAAAAAAGAGAAACATATAAAAATAATGTTGAAATTTTAAAATCTCAAGTGACATTTTGCTTCCATATTTTTTTTAAAAGGGGAGTGGTTGCAGTTCTGAAGGTGTGTTTTTCTCAAAGTACCATTGAAATAAAGCACCTCTTCAAAGCTTTATACAACACTAAGAATTAGTCTTCAGATTCTGCACTTCCTCAAACTTCCTCTAATTTTCACATGCAATTCTCAACAAACAAAAAAAAAAAAAATGAATACAGAGATTTCCCCATGAATCACTTAGTCCTTATAATTCTTGAATAAAGTTTTTTTATGTTCCTTTGAGTACTCTTCCTCAAAGCTATAGAAATAAAAGCAGAAAGATTTATATCCATTCTTCTTTGTACCTCAACCCTAATCCAATTTTAACTGTGTTCTGTCCATTTTTAAAAGGATACCTAGGTATTTGTTTATGGAGCTGCCATTATCAAAGTAGTTTCATCTATAATTATAGTTGTATATTAGAAAAAAATAAATCAGTGTAGCCGTACATATTAGGTGAAAAAAATGACTCTTACAGCAACCAGATATCAGATAATAAAACTCTTATGTGTTATATTAGTGAAGGTAAGACACCACAGGCAGCATGTCTTTGGAATATTTCAGAGACAATGGAGAAGTAGCTTCTATTTTTTTAAGCACCAAGGCATTTTTGTTGGTATTTTTGCTTTACAGATGAGAACCAGTTTCTCCTTATACATTTGAAAAGAGTGCAATTCCTAATTTACAACAACTATGATTTTTTTTTCCTGAGGTGAATGTGAAGTAAATGGATCATTTTGAACCATATTTGGAACCATTGGTGGGTTACTGTGAGATTCCAAGGAAATTCCTTTAAATCCCTACCACAGACATTCATTGGGCAAGGATAGTTTTTTCTGACAGGTATATATCTTACTTCTTTTCTCTTGCAAGCCTTTTAAAATGTTTCATTAAGTTCCAATGCTATTGGCAGTTAATTCCACTTGAATGACTAAAGAACTTCAATTTGGGGTATTCATTTGAGCATTTTGTGCCCAGTAAGAGCATTTTTTGCTTTTGTTTTGCTTTGGGTCTGGAGAAGGGCTCCACATTTTCCTACTAAATGAATGTGAGGTGTGTCACCAGTATAAAAATAGATAAGATTAGAGACATTTAGCAGCCATTTCAACGTTTTGATTCTTTGAAGTGTGTAGACAGAGCTGCTGCATTGAATTGATGCACAAAAACAGCTCAGCCTTTCTTTTTCCAAGCTGGCAATTGAATAGTCTGTTAATGGACATGGAATGGAGGGAGGGAAGCCAATTTGTTTAGTCCAAAATTAATTGCCTAAGGGAGTGCAAAAACCATTTAACACACAGCAGGTACTATAGTAAGATTGGCTGTTCTGGATCAGCTAATTCCAAGTCTTCTCCAACAGCGTTTGTTGTCTGGGTTGAAATACTTACAATTCCTACTGAATGTTGTGCTAATCCATGATATAAGGAGCCAATATATTTTAGAATCATATCCATGATCTCCCAGAACTCCCCCCCAATACTTGTCCTTTGACTTGAGTTATGGGGGGGGTGTACTACTTGGAACATGAGCAGAATGCTTGCACCACTGAGTAGCTTCATTAAGCTCACTAACATTTTGCTCATATGAACAAGAAATGGCAGCCCACAGAATCCCCAAGCTCTCTCAGTTGGGTAAGTATATACTATGGATATATATACTTAGTACTTATTACAATACATAATTGTTTTCAAATCCATTCTGAAGCAGAAGCTGTTTGGCTCCAGTTCTTTCATTTTCTTTCATTCAGTGGGTGAAAAGGGTCTTTTTTTAACCTTTACCTTTTTATTTTACTTATTCTGTTGTTCCTTTTCAATGCACAACAATTATCAGCATTTCTTTTTAGATTAGAATAAAAGTGTTAGCTGACTGTTTTCTGCAAAGTCTTTCCTAGGTTGGGGATAAAAATTCTGTTCACTTATTTGTCTCTCTGCTAATTGCATATACTGTTGATACTATATTTGTCACACAGCTTTAACAAATATATATTGTGCTAGTGAAATGTTGGGAAAGTCATCTGGGGCACTGTTTCCCAATTATGTTGAAATATAGTCTGTGCATCAATAACACAAGATGTAAGTGGCTAATTTAAGAAGTCTATCTTGGTTTTGTTAAGGATGGAATAAGAAAAAAGAACATTCTCATTATCCAATCAACTAACATGAAAGTAACACTTCAGTAATATTGGTTGATCAAATTTAAGAGGGAAAACCCAATATTTTTCTCTATATTTGAAGTGTAATAAAACTAGTTAATAATTAGGGTCTAATTGAAATTGTCTACTTTTGTAACTTTTGTGATAGTTGAAATGTTCTCTTCATATTCAGGCATTCTGTACTCTTTGGAAATATATTTGTATTTTAACTATTTATTTTATATCTAATAAGTATGTGAAAGTATAAAACATTATTAATTATACAATGTAATCCAATATTAATAATCATAATAATATTTTTATAAAATGTACTTTATTTATAAAATAATGTTTTATATATATAGAAAAATATTCATTTACAAATCTACAAATTACTCAAATATTTTCTTCTTTGCCCCTTCTCAATAAAACAGGAGAACACAAAGTATACATGCAAAGCAGCATCCTAATTCAAACTCTGACACATCAAGAAATATAAACATTGTAGCATTAACTTTACTATTAACCTTATTTTAAGATCACAGGAAATTAATTTCATATTATTCAAAGCATTTCTTTGCTTTGAATATCCAGGAAAGGCCAGTCAAACTCATTATTCCAGGTCATGTAAATACCTAATTTTAATTCTATAATTTTTTTTCCAACTTCCTGTGATAAAAAATGGTTAATGACTTAGAATCCATAATTAATTCTCTCCAACTTTTGTTGAACTTCAGAAGCAACATTATCGTCTGAACAAAACAGACTGAGTAACAAATGTGTATGTTGAATGAATTGACTTACATTTAGAATAGTCTTCTGAGTCCACCAGAGTCCTTTTTAGTAAAATCTTACTATTGTGTTCTTCAGGAATGCAGGAACTCAACCCATGCTCAAGGAAGTGTTTGATCACCTGCCATAATGGTAATCCCAACATGGTTTTAATCAGTGGTGGGATTAAATTTATTTTACTACCGGTTCTGTGGACATGGCTTGGTGAGCGTGGCAGGGGAAGGATACTGTAAAATCTCCAGTCAGAAGTGGTATTTGCCTCTCCAAACTACTTAAAATTTCTGCTACTGGTTCTCCAGAACTGGTCATAACCTGCTGAATACCACCTCTGGTTTTAATGTAAGGAAGGGAAAGGTTGAAGTAGGTTATAACCTTACTTCACACTCCTGATCTCTGCAGCAGGGGAAAAAATATTTATGAACTTTGAAAGCAGTTGCCAAGATTATCTCCCTATTTCCTATCTTAGTACTGTAATCACTTAAGGCAAAATTGGAACATTGAAGAATCAAAATTGCTCACAATGAGCCTCCAACTGTTCCATCTGCTTTGCTTTAACATTCTACTGTGTGGAAGAGATGTCACACAGTATGGAAAAGTACTGCTGGCCAGTTCACATGGAAAGCAATGGAGGCAGAAAACTAACCCCTTTTCAATGCACAGAATACCATGGAATTGAATTATTGTTCATTTCATTGTGATACTTCTTCCATTTGTGATCCAACCCTTTACTGTGATCAACTACATTGCTCTTAGTTGCTTACTAGGCCAAGATGCCAACTAAGCTCTACTGCAGGTTTAAGAACTATAAGATCAATGTCCAAGGTTATTTCCATATTTTGCAAATAAATTTTGATGTTTTTATTTATTTTGCATTATATTACACAATACACCTAAGGCGGGGGGGACTGGGTACCATCAGGGTACAAGGATGGTGAAATATTCATGTAAAGATACAAATGTGGGGTATTTTTCAGCAACCTCATCCTTCAAAAGATTGGTATTGCTTTCAGCAGTTTCTCCTACGGTAGATATTGCTAATTATGTATTTATGCTGAGGGGTAAAAGGTGTTAAATTGTATATACTTAGTGTTAAACCTTGATGATGCAAACAATAAGAAAAAAATATGTATTAAACTTGTATGCTGTGCAACACCCAGTGACTCCACCTCTATTACTGTCTCCGCTGATATTTGTTCTCGGACAAATCAGCTTTAACAATGAATTAAAACTGTAACGTCTTTTGAATATCTAGAGTTCTATTTGCATATCTACTTGCTACTTGCTCCCTTACTCACTTGCTACTTGCTCCCTTACCCAAACTTTCCATAAAAACTGTTTAGAGGAAATATAAGTCTCTGGTGAAAAAAAACAAAACACAGTCTCTGTTCCCCTCATTTTAAACTTAGCATTTGTTTATGCTTGACTGGAGATCCCAACCAACCCTTTCACATTCAATATTATAAAGGCAAATGCCATTAGATAGTATTAATATTTTTTTAAAAAAAACAGTGAGCAAGAAAAAAGGTACATATGATATATACACACATGTCCTAACTGGACTATATTGAAGCTGCAGGCAAGCTAGGAAAGCATGATAAAATACAGAGGCAAAATTAAAAAATAAAATTGAAAAGCTCCAGTGAGCAATAGTCAAACATTATGAATATACAAACTTGTATCCCCTATAGAGTTTAAGAAACAACTCAAATGGTTTTTATTGTTAATGCTATAAAACTAATAGGCAGTGAAATAAATAATGGTGATTAATGTATTAAAATATATGAATCTTAAATGAAAGTGAATTTTAGATAAAAAATACTGTAGGAAAAGAAGGAAAAGAAGGAAGGAAGAAAGGAAGGAAGGAAAGAAAGAAGGAAAAAAGTGGGTGATATATCAAAGATTCTTTCCCTAAGCATTTTTTTCACTGGGTTGAACATTTTTCTGTGTTGTTGACCTCTTTTAGTATAATCTGGGAAAAGCATAATATGAGACTTTCCATCTCCCCACTCAGTTACTTGAGGTGCTCAGCTTTCTGTACATTTTTATTCCCCATGGCACATGTCGGGAACCTCAAATGAATAGTGAAGTTCATCAACTGTATGATAAAGGAGAAATGTTTCCCATTTTAGGGCTTCCATAAAGCGAATCATCTGTATTTTTTTCAGGTTTCTCCTGCAATTTCAATTTCACACATATTAGTAGTTGAGAATGAAATTCCAGGGGTATTGTTTTGTTTTGATAATCTTTCCAGCCAACCATCCCAATCCTAAAATAAGGACTGATGGGTGAACTTTTGTACTTTTGTTTTTATGGAGTGATCAGAGCTGTTTGTATGTCCTAGTTATTATTATTTTCTACCGTGTCTATGTGTGCATGTGCACACATCCATATGTGCATAAAGCCTTTGATGCCGGCAGGAAGCCCAATCTCCTTGTTCCTTTCCCATTTGTCCTTTAAACTATTAATACATAAATAATCAATGAAATTATCTAATAATCCTAGTGTCACTTTGGATAGTAAGATGGGCAGAATATAAATTTAATAAATTTTAAAAATTAATAAATAGTAATTGTACATTCCATGAGAATAAATTAGTATATATTGCAATTCTGATTTGATAGAAATAAACAAAAAGACGGAATAAAAACAGGGAGATTTTACGTTCAGGGTAAAGGGCAAAGAAGAAATATTTCCTCTGAATGAAAGTGATTGTGGAAACCAAATAATGAGTTGTAACAGTAGCAATTGTGGGTGAAGATCCCTATTTGAGGGAGCCAACCCACAACATCCCTATACATGCAGATACAAGCATATATCCTATTTGCAAACCTTTGCTGATAATCAAAACACAATGTAATTAGCTGACTCTGGTTTTGCTTTGTGAACTTTAAATAGCAATTAGTTATCAAGATTACTATATAATGGAGGATACCAGAGAATGCCAAAATCCATCCTAGAACATGTAATCTTGATCTGATATTTAGTGATCACATATTTAGTGTTTCAATATTCTTGGGAATGGCAATTACTCTTTCTTTAGAAATACAAACACATGAACTTAGTAGTGAAGATTCAAGAAAAATAGCTCAGACAAACTGATTTAATTGCAGATGTGGCATAAGCTTTAATAACAATGAAGAACAACTCATGAAGGATTGAGGCACTTTGCCATGGGTATATGTCAGTTCCAAGGTTTAGACCTTGCATTGCTTTCTCTCATTCTTATTATTAATGGACTTTTTGGCACTTATTTCTCACTCTTAAATGTTGCAGGAACCTACATTGTATTTTGATAATGGTTTTGTCACCTTTCAGTCTTTACTTCTTTCCGTTTCAGCCTCAGTTTTTATGCTTATTTAATGTTCCTTTAACAATGGCTGGTTTTTAATACTATTTCTTTTTCCCTTCAGAAACATCAATCTTGTCTGTCATCTGTCTGTCTGTCTGTCTATCTGTCTGTCTGTCTGTCTATCTATCTATCTATCTATCTATCTATCTATCTATCTATCTATCTATCTATCTGTAAATATTAATAAAGGGTTTGTCAATCTAAAGAAATATGAATTAGATAAATATTTATATTTATATAAATATAAAGGTATATAAAATATTGAGAACAAGAAACAATAAAATGAAAATGGTACTGTAAGTTTAAACACCATTTGAAACCAAACAAAATCATACCTTTCACAATTAAGAATACATTACTGTTTTTCTGTTTAGAAAGTACCTATAAAATGGTTGTTTGCTGAGCAGGTTATGGACAGAAGAGAGGTATTCTAAGAATCTTTTAATGGTGATCTCAACATCTTCCAAAAAACAAGATAGTTCTCTACCCCCAATTTTTTTTCCAATCTTGATATCTTCTGTACATGTGGACCAATAACCAGAATTCTCAGCAACCACTACATTGGTGTAATGGTGTGTGGAAATGATCTTGGGAAGAGCCACAGCCTCTATTCTATTTTTCCAGTTCTATTCTATTCTACTAGCCAATGGTCAGTCAAGTGTCAGCTGATCCTGCAGAAGGAATGAGGGTGTGGCAAATATCTCAGGAGAGACACTCCCTACTTTCAAGAAACAAAGGATAGAAACTAATAAAAGAACTAAGGAGAAATTTCCTAACAGTGAGAACAATTAACCAATGGAATGGCTTGCCTTCAGAAGTTGTGGGTGTTCCATCACTGGAGGCTTTTAAGAAGAGACTGGTCTGGAATGGTACAAGGTATTCTGCTTCAACAGAGGGTTGGACTAGAAGACCTCCTAGATCCCTTTCAGCTTTGTTATTCTGTTATTCTATTCCGTTATTCTTGAAGTATAAAGTTGAGGGGGGAATAAGATGTGCTTTCAGACTGGCAAGATTCTGTTAATGTTTCAGTTAAGAGAATTAACAGGGGAATTCTGGGAATTAAACCCCACATATCTAGACGAAACCCCCTTCTGGAATGTTCCTTCAGTTGAGCAGCAGCCCCAGCTTTCAATGGTGACTATTTGAAAGTTACTGCACATCTGGATTACATGGAATCAGTTGTGAGAGACTGTAGGGAGTCTGGAAAAGTGTAATGTATCAGAGTGAGAAGATTTTGATAATCAGAATTTTCTCAGAAGGAGACTTAGATCAAGAGACTGCATAGTCCTGAGCTGGAGGCAGGAGGAGTGGAAAAAGAAAGAGACACCCTAGTATTTCTTAGGATATATTAGTAGCTTAGAAAATTATAGTTTTAGTTTGGCAAGATTCTGTCCATTGGGTATAAGCAAATAAAGGATTGAACTTGATTGAATCTCACTGTCTCCCCTCTGGACTTGAGACTGACAGAAAGAAATGGAAGAGAGGGTGTAAACAAACATTTAAAAGATAATGGGTAAGTCAGTGGACAGCTTATCTATCAACTAAATGGCTACTTAGCCTAGACAGAAATGAATTGCTTTGAAACATTTCAAATAATTGAAGGAGAATCTGCCTTAATTACTACTCAGTAGTAATTAAGGCAGGAAATTTTCCAACATTCTATCTTTACCGCACCCCAACATTAAAGATAAATTATTGAAATCAGTATAAATTGTTTCCTTGTGTGAGGCTTAATAAGACACAAAACTTAGTTCTAGCTGGAACCTTTAGTCATCTCTGATTTTTTTTAAAAAACTCAGAATGTGAAATGCAAAAAGTTTTTGATGATGATACCAAGATGATATAATAATATTTTGGATACCAGCAATCAAAATCATGTGTACTATCATAGCACACCAGATTAAACAGCAATGAGGCAGAAAAATAATCTTTGTATTTCTTTGCATCATTCGTGCATGAATTTTTTTTAAAAAAAGTGCAAAGTTTTGAGATGTGGCAGGTTATAAAAAAAGGCTACTTGTGCTACAAATTGTTTTCTCCAAATGTCTTGCCTGGGTCATATGAAGAAGCCATTTTGGTATAGCTGAACCATTTCTGCTTAAAATTTCATGACTTAATCTATAATCCTTAAAAAAAAAACCTGAGTTTCCTTGACTTTTCTATTTAGATTTTTGATCCTACTGTTTTTAATCTGTTGTATTTTATAATGATTTGTATTTGTATTGTAAGATGCCCTGGGAAATTATTTGAATGACAGAATATAAATAACTAAATTTATTTTCCCCTCTGATTAAGATCTGTCTTTCACCTGGGTTTTGCAATTCAGTTCAGTTACATGTATTTTTTTGTTAAATAATGATTATAAATACTGAATTTACCACTGGTATCATATAAAGAAATTAATTTACATTTTAAAAATTAGGTGCACACTCTCACACACATTCTAGCTTTTAAAACAAATCTTTACAATTTGAACAATTTAAATATATACATATTAAAATATATATTTTGCCCCTTTATGTACAGTATACACACAGAAAGACATATGTACACACACACACACACACAAAGATATGCATCTTCAGACTTCCGGTTTTGCCAGGCTTCGGTGGCGGCGGGGTTTCGCGATCTCTGCGATCCCTGTTGCGCTAGCTGTCTTGGTGCCTCCGATCCCGATGGGTCTGGAGGATAAGGCTGCCCCGTAGAGGCAGCCGAAGATAGGGGGACCCGGACAGGGGTTTGGGGTTTTCACAGTCCCCTTACCCACCCGGCATAACCCCTTTTCTCAAGGCGGTGGAGCGGCGGTCAGCAATGGCCGCCACAAAGAAGCCGGCAGCTGGACAAGATTGTGCTGGAGGAAGAAGGAGAAAGTTTTGAAGCGAAAGTTTTTGGCTGAACTGGGACTATAAGATACATTAAATATCCTGAAAATCCTGATTTTTTGAAAGATACTTTGTTTCCAGAAGAGATTTATAAGCGGCGAGTGAAAGTGCTGAAAGAGAAAGTTTACTCTCCTTCCATACGGAATTAATAAATGGACATTGAAAACCTTGTTATTTTATAGAAGGTAAAAATTTAAAGCTTTTTGTTACAAGTGGGAAGGGAGAGGACAAAAAAATAATTTATATTAAGATTTTGTTGGAGGAGATGCCTGGAAGATTTTGAGATTGGAAGTTAATCGCAATAAGACTTTAAAATACAGATTGGGTTTTTTTTTCCCCTTTCCAATTGATATTACCCCAGGAAGAAAAAGTGTGAAGGGAAGAACTTTGTGCTCTGTTTGGATTGTTTGATGACTTTGGGATTTTGGGGAATTGTTCCAAGCTTTGAATTATCTTGGTTGTTTTAAGAAGAAGAAGAAGAGAAAAAGAAGAAAAGGTTTATAATGGCTTTATCTGTTGATGAACTGAGAGAGGAATATGGTAAAATAAAGAAAGAAGGTAAAGACGGTGTGAGAGAAATTTTTCGCTTTTTAGAAATGGCGCTTGCCACTTATCAGCAAACACAACAATTGATGGAGGAGGAGGAGGAGGAGGAGGAGGAAGAAGAAGAAGAAGAAGAAGAAGAAGAAGAAGAAGAAGAAGAAGAAGAAGAAGAAGAAGAAGAAGAAGAAGAAGAAGAAGAAGCCATCTTTAACGAGTCTACAAAGTCAATTAAGAAAGGAAGGAGAAAGAGAGGAAGGAAAAAGGACATAAGACTTAAAAAAACATCCAAGAAAGAGAAAAATAAGATGCAAAATCAATACAATGTTAGAAAGCAAAAGAAAAGAGAAATACATCAGAGAGGGGAAGCTAAGGGGGTAAAAAGACCAGATGGGATAAGATAGGAAGGAAGAAGGGGGAAAAAGGCCACAAAGGTATGAAACAAGATGTGAAAAAGAAAATTTTTTTAGGGATAAAGGGTAATGCATAATTTTGTTTCAAAAGGATTCTGCAAGGTACATAAGATAGTATTGTAGTATTTGTATTAGAAATAAAAATTAGAATTTTATAAGACTTAAGTAAAGATTAAAACATTAAAGGTTGTGGATGTTAGTATGAACTTATTATTGTGGTATTTGTTTTTGAAATAGATAATTGGAATGTTATGAGATTTAATGTTTAATTATATATTTAATTACTTTATGGATTTACTATTTTTTTTTTTTTTAAAAAACTTAGTAGGTAGAATGTACTAAGCAGAATCAGATAGGGAACTAGGTGTTACCTTAAATGTTAGTTTAGGGAGCGATGGAAAGGCATCATATTTCGATTAGTGATTTCAGGAGAAATCTTTTTTTTCTATTATAGGGAATGAGATAAATGGATAATTGGAAAAGAATGGACAAAAGATACAAATATAATGATTTAAATTAAGATGAAATAAATAAAATAGAATTAAGAAGAGTGGAAAGTGGGGAGAAGTTACAATGAAGATATAGAAGGGTAAATAAGATAGGTAATGGCATATAAGTTGAACACGAATTTAATTGAAGTCCATACAAAGAGAGGTAATCCGGGGCCAAGCTACTTTTTAAAAAGAAGTTTTATGTTTTTGTGTTTTTGTGTGTATGTCCGTTTGAGATTTAATAAAACCTTGGAGGAAAGCGAGAGGAGAATAATTGTAAACAAGACAGAGGGAAATATGAATATGATGATTATAAAATGGATAAATATAGAAGAAATGTAATTGAATAAGAGCAAAGAGAAATAATGAGAAATCTGCTAAAAGATATTTAAGTGGAAATGGGATATATCAGAACTATATTGTATAAAACAATGTTTTATCTGCCTTGTAAAAATTTATAATGGAAAGAGGTTTAATGTCTTTAATGTCTAATGATGCTTTGTTTGTCTTTAAAATTAATAAAATTTGTTTAAAAAAATATGCATCTTCACACACAAAATAACACCTAGGATGATTCAATGCACATTAGAGCTCTACATAAAAAGGAGATATGTGATGTTAAAACTGGTTTTAGTAGTGTTGTGGTCTGTTGCCTGCTGGTCCTTCCAGCAGCTGAATCAGAGGGGGCAGAGGTGTGGGACTCAGGGTCAGTATCAGGGCAGCTTAGGAGCTCCAATGAGTGGCAAGTGTGAGAGACAGAGGCAAAGCTTGGGCCAGAGGGGGAGCTTGGGCTGTTGCCCCCAAGTCTGGAGGTGGTTGATGAAGAAGAGGAGGAACAGCTGGGTCCAGTGCCTGATGCGCAGCTGTGCAAAAGGTAGAGGAGGAGAGCAGTGGAAAGCTGTGGGCTAATCCTGAGGAAGGAAGAGCCACTGCTGTGAGCGAGGCCCCTACTCTAGCTCTGGGGATAAAAGGCAGGGGGTGGAGATGAAAAGATATGGCAGGCAACTATTCATCTTCCGGCTGGCTGGACTTAGCCTGCGAGAGAAGCTTTTTGCTGGGGCTGCCAGCATTCAAATAAAAGAATATTTTGAGTTCACATCAGAGGGTTTGTCATGTTTGGGGTGCTGTGTCAGAACAAGTAGAGGCTGAAGAACACAATATATTCCTGTTAGTGCATGCTGGAAATTGAAAACATCAAAAAAAATTAAAAAGTGAATAATACTTTATTATAGAAGGAATAATTATATTATTGTGTCAATCTTATAAGATCCAGAATGTATGTAGAAAAATAGGAATCCCAGAACATCTCATTCTCCACATATATATAACCTAGGGATGGATAAGAAATCCATAGCCTGGATGATACATGGCAAAACAGAGTGGCTCCAAGATATATACTTCTAACATGGATATACATTAGAACAGGGGTATCAAACTTATGTCGTCATGGTGATGTCACGTGGTGTATTGGGACTTTCCCCCCCTTTGCATGGTGTGGCCAGTATGTGATGCATCTGGCCTGTGGGCTGGGAGTTTGTACCATCATCCCTGTCTATAACTGAACCTGGCATGCAATACGTTTCTTGCTTTATTATCCTTATTTCCTCTTTTTTGATTATTGTTTTCCATTTTTAATCCTTTCTGCCTTGTTAAATTCATAATGATGTGCCACTTTCCTGCATCTATTTTACCATATTTCTTATAAGGCCATCAGATGTGTTTAGATTTTAGCTTTTGGGGGTTACTTTTTACCAAGTGGATTCACTGACAAAGTCAAAAGTGTCAAAATGACACACATGACCAGATGATTGAATCCCAACCTTTTTAAATATATGTCACATGAATCACATGGCTATGAAAAGGAACAGGGCTTTGATGGCCACATCACCCAGTTTGACAGTTTCTCTTCTCTTGCAGACACCTCTCTCCCCTCAGTGCATTTTACATTAACTTAGCCTTTTGTAACCTCTGTCTTAAAGCAGAGGCTGCTATAAGTTTGAGAAGGAAAATCCCCTTGTGATTCCTAAGTGATTTCTCTCATCCTTTTTGCAATGCACTTTGAACAAACTTGGCAGTAGTTCTCTGCCAACTGGGAGCAAAGCGAAAAACAAATTAAAATCTCAATTATAGACAACAACACTTTTTTCCTACCATTAAGAGCAAAACCCATACAGATTCAGAAATGGCTAAGCAATACTGCACAGATGTTGGAGAAAGTCTAGCTGTAGACTTTACAGCTGTCTATAGCTCAGTGCAATGAAACACCTTTTGTCATACAAAGAACATTGTGCTGTAAACAAGGAGTCTGCATTTATCAAAATATATACAAGCCACAGTTTTAAAGGCACAGTGCACACTAAAAACACAATACATATCAAAATAATAATATGGAATATTATTCCAAAATAAATAATATAATTATATTTTGGAAGTACTTTCCCCTAAGGTCTGGGTAGTAAGTTTCTTGCAAGCATTTTGTAAAGTGGTGAAAGCCAGATTAATTCCAGTGTGCTTCTAATGAATTGGTAGTCTTCAGTGCCCATCTCCTGGGATTGTTTAAATGTCATATAATCTTTGTACCCTTTTTCTCTGTTATATGCTGCCCCGAGTCTTTGGTCTGGATGGGTTATAAGAATTATTAATAAATAACCACCAAATGAAAGTGTGATTAGCTTATAGGTGCTGTTAGAATCAAATGCTTATATTCTATAATTCATCATCTATTAAATACAGTATTTAAAGAACTATGACTGATATCCAACAAATCCCTACCTTTAAATCCTTAACTAGCCTGGGATGTTGACTTGATTTTGATCAAAGAGAGTTCAATTTCTTAAATTAGGTATGCAGTTACCCAAATGAAATATTTTATAATATATAAAAGAACTTCCCTATATGTTTCAGTTCATCAGATGCATAATAAATTTGCATTTTTCAAATTAAATGGGAAGAATTGTATAATCAGCCAGGCATGTATTTATATTGGGATATGGGACTCACGTTCTCTCCTAAATATTAGCCTCTTACAGAAGGGAAAAATGATTAATTGGCTTTTGTTGATAATTGTGATGGTTTTTACTTTGTATTTTCAATTTATATTTATTATGATATTATTTTAGTGTTTTAATTTGTCACCCAGGGTCACAAGATTGAGATGGGCAAACCTATAGATTGAAATAAATAAATAGTTAAATATTGACCAAATTCTATTAATTTAATGTAAATGGAAACTTAAATGTAGGGGTTGTTCTGGCCAGGGCCTTATCTTTATTTGGAGATACCTACTAGTTGTAAAGCATCTCTTGATATACCATTCAAAGTCCCAGTTTGATTCTTTTTATACCCCATATTGTAGGCTTCTACTTTCTGTAAGTTCTTTGCTAGACATTTCACTGAAAAATATACCAGCAGACTTTCAACTTTTAAACTTCTAAACCATCTTTTTCTGAAAGAGATTTTCTGGTCAACATGTTCTTGACTACCTTAAAGAGAGAGAGTATTACTGATATTTTCCACAATATGGTGCCTGCCCAAAGAAGAGTAATTAACTTACTGTGATATAGTTTAGAAACTCTGTCTCAAAGAGGTAAACTGGACATTACTTATTAGATTTATACCCTATAGCTATCTTTTTTTAAGGACTCAAGGTAGCTTGCATGGTGATTTCTCTTTGGATTATGACATAGTGCTGATGACCCTGCTGATGACTGACTACTGTGACTTCATGGCCATTGAACTCTTGGGCTGTTGTGCTTGAGGAGAAATTATTAGTCTCTTGGATCTCCTGCTGCTTTTGTCTACCTAAAGAAGTGAGTGATCTGGGGAGATTCTTAAATGATCTTTTACTATAGAGTAGTGAATGTGCTTGTGACTTCATCCTGAAGTTTACTTCTGAAAAGAGAGAAACTGTGAGCTCTTAATGATGCTTTTGGCAAGAAGATAAAGATTGTTCACTGGTACCTTGTGGTGTTGCTACCTTTCTCTGGAGATAACAATGATATATGCTGATAACAATGATATATGCTACAAAAGGAAGGCTGTCTATCATGATTCCTTGTTAACGTTCCCTGCCTGAAAACGATTGGCTGTTGATACTGCATGCCTGATGAGTGAAACTGCACACTATTTTGATATTACAGCGTAATGTAAGATACTGATAATACTGCAGTAAAGAAAAGTATGCAATGCTGTGACCTTCAGCAGAATATAGTGTCAGTGATGTTGTTTGCCTGGGGAGAAATGAATGTCCCTCTCTGACTTCATTCTGGAGACTTGCTATTGTGATCTGTAACTGAGATCACTATTAATCATTGGCACTTCATGATGGTGCAATCTCTCTGAAGATTGTAATTGCTATTTGTAATTGCAACCACTTGCATGCAAAGAAAAGGTGTGATATTCTTTGCCCAGAGAAAAGAGATGGATCATGTAGCATTGTGTTGAAGGAAAGGTAATGATCACTGTGATTGGTAGCTAATCTCTCTCCTTAAGAAGAAAGTTTCTTCATTGGGATACTCCTACCAGATGTTAAGCTGAGGAAGTACTATTATTTAAAATACTATTATGAATAACCACTTTTACCTAAACTACCCATATAACCTTTACTGGGTCTATATTTAATTTCTTCTGTGAGGTCAAGTATGGAGAATGAATGGAAAGAGTGAAAAAGAATGGAGAAGGGTGCAACCTGAGGGTTAGGCTTTCTCCAGCTTAGAACTTGCTTAGCTGAGGCAGAAATATTTCTAATACATCTTTAAAACATTCTAAAGGAAACTGATTGTGATTGTTTTAGATGAAGGGAGATCTAGATTTGACAAGATATAGGTTGTAGAATAGATACATTTCAAAAAGCTTTAAAGTACACAGTTAGCATCTACTGTAGTTGAGTATAACAAGACAGTGTACTCAACTATAGTAGATGCTAATTATGTCTTTGCTCCAAAAACAAAACATTTTGAGGGTGTAATAAAAAAATTGGAATCCTAGGTCAATAGAACAGAAGGTACAAAATAGCTGGACTTGAACAATTGTTTGGTAACTAAAAACAGAATGTAAAAACAGGAGAAACAGGTGAAGGTTATAGAATAATATCTTTGTAAGTCAGAAATAGCTTAAATCTTCTTGTCAAGGTGGCCACATCCTTTCATTATTCTAGAGTATATTTTGGCTTTGTTGCAGAGGATATATCTTTGTGAGCATATCTGAATTCAGCATGTCAGTACAATTGACAGTAAAGTGCATTTTAATTTTTGTCCTGTAAAAATAACTTGTTAATTAGTAATGAGAATATGGGCAAATTAGGATTTTCAGTTTATCATGATTTCTTATTTTTTCCAAACTTAAATTTGATTTCTCCCATTTTTGTATAAATCTGAGATTTTTAGAAGTATTTAGAGGTATTTTATGGGGGGCAAAAATTTCCCCTACAATGTTTGGGTGTGAAATTTCAGTTCATGGCTTAATTCCCATTCCTAATCTGTGAAAGATTTCATGAATCAAACCATTATTATTGCCATTAAACTAACACTCAGAAAAAAAATAAACAAGTAAAAATGGAGTTATATAAATATATATCATTTATAATTTATAAACATAATTTATATTTATACTTTATTATATTTATATATTTATAATTTATATTATAAATTTATATATAAATATAAATTTTCTTCAAAGGAAGAAAATGCAGCTTTTCCAAACCCAAGGAAGTAGTGGAGAATATATCTAAAAGGACAAAAACTCAGAAGAATAGATCTGAACAGTGATCACACAGGAAAAAGGACAAATAAAAGTCATGCACCCTGCCATGAATCCCTTCCAGATAAAGATTTCATGGGATTTCCTGTAGAGAGCACAATGTGGCTAAAAGGCTTCACTGAACCATCCCCACAATCACATATACATTGAGAAATGGGAAAGAATTGCCTTAACAAGATAGCAGAAGGCAATATATCCAGTCTAGCCGGAGTGAAGATCTAGCAGAACCTAAGGATTGTGGTAGAAGAAAGGAAAGAGTCTGAAACACAAAACCTTTTATAAACAAAAAAACATACATGTGCTGCAAGATAGGGAATCAAATCTACATTGATTTGAAAATCAGTCTCTAAAATATGTTTTAGTGTTATCAAGGCCTAACGAGAAGAGGCTTTCCAATGAGAGTTCCAGGTAGTAAAACTTACCTTTATTTTTTAAAAATCCAAGTTGACTTAAAATTGTTCCCAAAGACCAATAGAGCAGGAGAGATACTATGAATTCAATCCATTGGGTTGTCACAGTAACACTATTAAGTAATCATTTGTACTTTCAAGCTAATGTTGCCAACCTGAAGAAAAGCAATGCTGCCCATGTGCCTATCCATGGTAGTAGGGTCAACTGGTTTTTTGGAGGATTTTGCTGGCTCCCCCCCACCCGCCATGACTAAATTGTATTATATTAAATTGCTGAATTGCAATATAAAATTAAGAATTTTCTTGCTTCTATCTAATTTAATATTTGGCATACATTACATAAAATGTCACTTCAAGACTGTAAATATAGTTCATGTTACTATGTGCTTCTTGGTGGGAAAAAAACCCCTTTTCAGTAATTATAATTTTTGTTCCTGTTAGTAAAGACTGAATGTGCAATGTTTTACTATTAATTCCAGGTATTGTGTGGATCATTCTGTAGCTTCCAGCCCTATTTTAAAATAAACTTCAAAGAAGAAATGTTTGGTCCTGAGAAAACACAAGGTTGCATCATGAATCACTTTGCTTCTGCTGCCTTGAATGAAGCAAAGTAATAGAATAGGTAATTCAGCATATGTCTGCTTCTGATAACTCAGTTGTCATAATTTATAGACATATATTAAAACTACCTTGAAATTTGATTCTTTCTGGATGAATGCTTGAATTTGACAAGCTAAACTAGAGTAGTGTCTGTCAAAGCAGCCATTCTTTTTCCAAACAAATATTGCTCACTTTTTTTCTGAACAAAGACTTGATCTGCATTGTCTTTGCATTGCTTGAATTTTGTAAAAAAAAAAAAAAAGGTAAAATTTAAAAGAATCTTCTTTACGTTTCAAAAAAAGAAGTTTCAAATACATAAATGGAATAAGAAACATGTTCCTCTCTTGTATATGAGAAAAACTGAAAATAAAATCTAGCAAGGGGAAGTTTCTTTACACCAAGTGGTCTCCCCTCTTATAACTAAAAGTTGTTTCTTTATTTTATTTGATTCATTGTACAGACATAGACCAAGGATGCAACATGGAATGAAAACGAATGAATATACTTTGCAATAACACATGATTATAAAGCCAGACAAAAATAGAAAAGAGGTCAAAGTCTTCTCTGGGAACAGAATATTTATCTTGTTGGGTCAAAATTTAACTTCTGATATTAAAAGTAGTGCAACAGAATTTGGTCACTGCCTGGGTTGTAGAATCATTCTAATCAGGAGCTATGGGTAGATAGAGAAACACTGTGTGCGTCCTGGAAGGTCCATTAAAAGAAGTATAACATTCCTATTTCTGACATTTCATAGAAGATAATATAATAAAACATGACTTAAGAATTCCACTGTTTTTGGTCTGCAAGAACATAATTATCCATTTTAAGGGACTCTTAAATCTTTCTTCCAGGATAGCAATTGATAAGGTATGTAATGAGCCAAGGCATTTTTCTTTCTAATTTGACATAATGTTATGTCTCAGTTTTCTGATGTCTAGATATGATTCAATAAATAAATAAAGCACTATTAGTTGGATGGAAAATGACTATGGCATCAGGAAATTTCAAAATATTTTGTATGGTGAAATTGCTATGGACAATGGAGTTGCCACATTTTTGAAGAATGACTGCTAGGTATGCAAATGTTTTTATTTAATGTCTTGTCTGTTTATTTGCCATTTGTGAACTCATGGCCACTTGGAGAAAACTACAACTTTAGTTGTGGAATCAGTAGTTTTTTTTCCTCACAAAATTTCACTCATAATGCTTGACTTAACTTCAACAATATGGTTGTGTCATCCACATATAGTTGTATTGGTGTGTGCTTATTTGAAGGTTTTGCTGGAATGACAGAATAATTTAGACCTGGAATGGTGAACCTATGGCACATGAGCCACAGGCAAACTTACCTCACTGCGCATACGCGTGCCTCACAGCTGATTTCTGGCCTCCCAGAGGCTTGAGGACAGCTTCTGCAGCCTTTGCAGGCTGAAAAATAGGCCCATTCCATCACGTCCTGTAATACTGGAAGTGATGAAATTGGCCTATTTTTCAGCCTGCAAAGGCTACAGAAGCTGTCCTCAAGCCTCTGGGAGGCCAAAAAAGGCCTCAAATGGTCCAAAAATCAGCTGGGAGGTGCAGTGCAAGTAAGGGGGCAGCAGCGGAGGGATTGCGCATGCAATTGCACAGGGGAGGCACGTGCATTGCCTTCTGGGTGCTGGCATGTGAGCATGCTCGAGTGCATGCACAATTTTTGGCACAGGAGCCCAAAAAGGTTAGCCACCACTGATTTAGATAATATAATTCAAATGTATATAAAGCTTGAGCAATTGAGGAGCTAAGATGTTAGTATCTCTTCAAACAGAAATAGCTTTGGTGAAATAGCTATTAAGAGAACATTTTATTTTAATGTAATTCAGTTTGTGCAAACTTTGAGCTGTTGTATGAAGACATTATCTAGAGTAGGATTTCCCGCCTCCCTAGATGCAAACTGAGTCTAGAAGAAGTTTGAAGAACCTTTGCATTGTATATTGTTACAAGAAATCCATTTTGCCTAAAGTTTCCATGTATTGTTTTCATTCTTATGTGGGTTCATTCTGATATTTGGTTTTTTAGGGAGGTGGGTACAATAAGTTTACAATAAAGGGAGATGTAATAGCAGAAAGTTTAGGAAGCTGTTTTAAAGAAATCACCCTATTCCAAAATCATCTTGCTCTTCATCAGTATTTTGCTTCAAATCCAGCCAGATAATGATTATGCTCAGTAAAGTGATTGGATGGTAATTTATTGGGATATCACTTTTTTACCTTTATACATTGGCATGAAATGGCTATTCCCTAGACCTCTGAAATTCTTGCAGGCCTATCTATGAATGAGGAAATAAATGAAGGATTGGAGCCCTCTCTTCCATGTTATTATGTATGATTTCTGCAGTAATAAAATCATAGCCAGGGAACTTTCCAGCCTTCACATTTGTAACCAGATCACATAGCTCTTCATGTATTACCAGGGTCCAGTTGGGAATTCACATTGACTTTGGATATATATCTCAATATAGGGTTGTACATAGGAGTAAAAGTACATCTTTCTTATGGCTGGAAATATTTAAGAAGGTGGGATGATTTCAACATCAAGAAGTTTTGTGGACCAGATGTCAGAACTATGTGGAATCTTCAGATTTCATTGCTGAGATCAAAGAATTTTAGCAGGCTCTAGTGGCGTCTTTCTTTCTTGTGATAGCAGTTCCTTAACATCCTTTTAAAATTTAATGAGCCCTCATGCCATACCTTCTGTAAGGATCAATTTATATTCCTTAGCTATGCTTAGGGAGCTTGGTCTCTGGCTCCTTGCCCTTATTGTCAAACTAAGGATAGATGTGGAATTCATTTTGATGGGTAAATTCTAAATACAGTAGGTGCTAGTTATCGCAGCTTTGAGTTAAGTGAAAAAATCTGAGACTTTATTGCTTGTCTAGCCACTTCTCAGTTTAGAGAGTATCTGAAGGGCTGATTCTGAAGATAAAAAATTGCAACAGTCTTTGCTTCTGTTCAGCTGATCATCATATTTCAGTGCCTGCAGAGGATGCTCAGCAATCCAGTATTTGGTAGATGCAAGACAATCAGCTCTGAGACATGATCACTGACTGGACCATTTTCAAATAATTTTAAATACGGCTAAACATGAAGTTAAAGATCATAACATAGCAATATAATTTATATGAGACGGATTTCTCCATCCAGTGGAAGAATTTATTCTGGTGGTCTTCCTCACAAATTTTTCAACAGGAAAAATTCAGATTGATACAATAATCTTTAATGGCAAAGTCTTCCATGGTTATTTTTGGAGTCCCTCAATCTGCATAAGTAGATTATAAAACATCTGAGGGACTACATGAAATTTAGAATACATTGATCTGCCATTGGCTTTGATCATGACACTGAATCATCCCTTGGAGTGATATAAGAGATTGGAGGATTGGGAGATGAATTCATGCAGCTTTATGTAGCTTGTCTCATACTTTTGTTATCCAAAGCTTTGTTTATGCTACAGTTATTGATCAACTGCAATGACAGGCTTACAAGAGACATTTTCAGCACTAGAGTACAATTTTCTAGATTATCTTTTCTATGGAGCCTTTTAATGTGGCTTTAATTCATACACCCTGTCCTTTCCCCAATCCAGATGAATTCCTTTCCTTTGTTCATTTCTTAACATGAAGATTTTGTATCCAACTAAATTTGGAACATCAGATAACCACATTCCTTGTGGAAGTGTTATATCATAACAGATTAAGAGGATGAAGTCTGAATATGAAATAGTTTTCTATCAGCAATATTCCATAAGATTGTAGTAAAGTGATCCAAATAACTGAAGTACACAAATAACTAAATCTAACCAAAAGAGTCCTGCAGATTCTCATCAGAAAATGGTCAGGAAAGCTGTTGCAATAGTAAAAGAGTAAAAAAATGAAAGAGAATGAAAAAAAGGATTAAAAAATAGAAGAAGAGGGGAAAACACAAGATGTGGTAAAAGCGAAACCCTTTTACAGAGAACTTATTGCAACTGTTTCTTTGTCACCATCTTGCCTCTACCTTTCTTTGCTTTCTTTACTAATAACTGGGGGGAAATATGGGAGGAAAGAGTTCATTGATTATAACTTTTAACTGCTCAGAAAATGTTCATAATTTGAAACAATAAATCTTGGTCTAATAGCCAAAAAATACTAAATTGGAAGAGAGAAAATGAGATGGCTGGAAGTGTATGTCAGGGCAGGAGGCTGGAGATTAAAGGGAAAACAAGAAATAGTAGGAGTCAGGGAAGGGAAGGACTTTGAAAAGAGAGATATGTTGCTAATGAGAGGGAGAGGAAGGCTAATGGAAAGATATATATAGCAATAAGAAATTGGATGGGTCAGAAATTAGTTTGAAAAAAATCTTCTGTTTCTGCTATTTATCTCTTTATGAGGGAAAAAATGCCCTTAGGTTACTTCTAGTTTTATTTTACCACATACCAACAGAAATGCAATCCTTTTAAATTGAGAAGTTTCATAAATTGAGAAGTTTCGTAAATGATCATGGGATAATAAGAACTTACATGAGGAACATATATGGGAGAACCACATCTTAACTTCTGTTCAGATCAGAATTGATAATGAAAGCATTTAAATAATCTGTGATGTATTGTATCATAAGAAGGGTTAAATGCTCCACTGAGGGTTATAACTAGGGGTGGCTGGAGATTGACAGCTAATAATTGCTTGACAGCAGCTTCTGAACATCTGCAGATCTAAGAATATCTGATATCTGGCCTTTTGGAAGGACATGGTGATCTGTCCTGAAAAGTTAATTTTAAAAGGTTCTGTTTTTGTATATATTGTATTTGCAGATTGAATTCTGTAGACTCATGAGATTTTATCACTTGTTCAACAGCCCAACAACTGTGCACATGTTGCTAAATCTAGAGTGTATGACTAATCCAAAAGGAAACAAATAGTCAACAAATCATAATACTACAAAAGATACATTCAACTTGCTTTTAAAGTCAACAAAACTAGGATGAATTACACCATGAGAAGTTTTGACTGGCTTGGCTTTGAAATATTTTACCTGTGGTATTTGAAATATGACCCTTACTACTTCAATTTAACTGGAAAATACACAGTAATTTTAATAACACCAGTAACTCTTAAGAGTTTCATAAAAATTATAAATTTTGCAACTGTGAAAGTCAAAGCCAAAAGTAAGAGGAAAAACTAAGAACATCCAGTGGATGTCATTTTTTTATGCTTCATAACTGTACAAGGGCGAAGTTATTTATTTTGAGTCCTGATTTTGTCTTCTATGGAATTACAGGTAGTTCTCATTGTAAAGGGTACAATAATAAAACACCCATAATTGGGATAGTCAACTTGACTGTTGAGTGAAGTGATTGCTAAGTAAAACTGTGACTGGGCTTATGATCTTATGATCTTCAATTTCCTTTTACTTTATAGACCTGCAAAGATCATGAATGTGAGGGTTGATTTTAAGATTACTTTTTCATCACTGTTGTAACTGCAAACAGTTGCTAAATGAGACAGTTGCTGAACAAGGACTACTGGTAGTAACTTTGTGTCAGAATACCAGAATAATATTGATAATAATAAATAATAAAAATAAATAATATCTCCTTACTCATCAGAAACACCATGGAACGTGAACAGAAATGTCCAAATGCCATCTTATTTGGTCTCGAAGACACCAATGAATCAGACGACATCACCAAAGTTCGTGATATCATAAGCAACTCAAATACAACAAACATCTCTCCTGAAGATATCATTGAAATAACCAGAGATGGCCGTGGGTACAAATACAATGATGGTTCTATGGCCCCAAGATTTTGTAGAGTTGTATGCAAAAATGAGTCCAGCAAACACATATTCATTCATACTATAAACACCATTGCAAAAACCAATCCCAACCACAAAAAACTTCTCTCAAGACCAGACTTATCCATACTGCAAAGAATCCACTCCTGTGAACTCTGCGAAGAACTCAAAAACCGTCTTGACAATGGAGAAAAGGACCTATACATTGACTACAGAGCTGATTGCATCAAAAGAAAGTCACACAACCCACAACTCCGCATCCAACCCCACCCCATCCAATCCAACATCACTCAAAACTAGGCACACACACCCCTAACTATCTCTATTCCAACCACAACTGGCCTTAAATGCAAGCTACTCAATGCAAGAAGCCTTGTAAATAAAATACCTGAATTTCTCTTACTAAATATGGCTAAATTTGATATTATATTTGTCTGTGAAACATGGCTCAACACATCTCTCCATGGCTCCATTACCACAGTAAGAGACTATCATGTTTACCGATCAGATCATGAAATCTGTAGAGGAGGTGGTGTTGCTATCTTATATAAAAAGTCCCTACATCTAAAAAACATCCGAGTAACCCAGGAGCTTGCTATTCCTGAGACCATCATCTGTGAACTGTCCTTAAATATCACTTCGGTTCTTACTATGTTACAGAGCCCCTGATTATGACATCGAACATGCAAACAAGCTAAATACACTCCTAACATGGGCAGCATCCTGCCCAATGCTTTTATCTTTCTTGGTGACTTCAATTTACCTCATATTAACTGGACAACTGCCTTGATCTCATCTTCTGCAATAGTTTGAATTCAATTTATGGAATACAAATTAAAGAACCCTTTTCCAACAGTGACCACAACATGATAGACTTTTGTCTCAATATACGTCCACACAAAAATCATCACAACGACAAAATTCCCAATTATAACTTCAAAAAAGGCAACTATGATCTTATAAATAACGATCTCTCATCCCTTGATTGGCAATCTCTATTCACTGGATGCAATACTGTAGAAGACCATTACAACATATTTTTACTTGAAGTCAAAAGAGTCATCAAACTACATGTACCATTAACAACTCCCAAAACCAGAAAAAACAAATTACCCAAAACAATAAGAAAGCTTCAATCCAAAAAGAAATCACTTTGGCAGAAAAACAAATCTGGTCATGTTGCCAACTTCAAAAGCCGATACAAAAATTTATGCCACCAGATAAAAACTGAATGCACCAATTATCACATTAAACAAGAAGAAAACGCACCAATTCCACCCGCACTTTCTACAATTTTGTAAACATCAAACTAAAAGACTCAAGGTCCATCCCACCCCTGAAAGGACCTAATGGTAAAGACTGCAACGATGACACTATTAAAGCCAACCTCTTTAACACATTCTTTGGCTCAGTATTTGTAAACCGCAATGGATCATGCCCAGTATTCCCTAGTCGAACCACAGACAACTACAATGATCTAATATGTATTGATTTTACAGAAGACAATGTTGAAAAAACACTACGCAATCTAAAACCATCTCTATCTATTGGACCGGACGGAATATGTTCCTACTTCTTAAAAAAGCTATCCACTGCCATAGCCGAACCTCTAAGCATAAACTTTGAAAAATCTTTCAGGACCAGCTCCTTGCCAAAACTATGGTCACAAGCCACAGTCATCCCCATCTTCAAAAAGGGAGACCTCAGCCTAGTTGAAAATTACAGACCAATCTCTTTATGCCGCGTCACCTGTAAAGTCATGGAATCAATTATTAACCAATCCATCATCCTCTACTTGGAAACAAACAACCTACTCTCTAATAAACAATTTGGTTTTAGGAAAAAACTATCCTATAATCTGCAACTCTTACACTGCAAAAACACATGGACTACACAACTTGATCAGGGCAAAGCAATAGATGCAATCTACATAGACTTCTGTAAAGCCTTTGATTCAGTGGTACATGACAAACTATTCCTAAAACTAAAATCTTACAGTATCTCTGGACACCTGCATAACTGGATAGAAGCATTCCTGTCAAACAGACAACAAATGGTCAAAATTGGGAGTGTCCTATCAAATTCTGTACCTGTCAACAGTGGTGTCCCCCAAGGCAGTGTTCTAGGACCAACTCTTTTCATACTCTACATAAATGACCTCTGTGGTCATATCAAGAGCAACTACATTCTCTTCGCTGATGATGTAAAGCTATTCAACACCACAGACAATACTGCTACCTTTCAAAAAGACCTTGACTATGTATCAGAATGGTCAAACAAATGGCAACTTCAATTCTCAACAAATAAATGCTCTGTCCTACATATTGGCAAAAAATCAGAAAATAAAATACAGGTTGAATAGTCAAGACCTTGTTGATGATCCAAACTCTGTCAAGGATCTTGGAGTACTCATCTCAAATGCCCGAAGTGCTAGAGCCCACTGTAACTACATAGCGAAAAAGGCATTAAGAGTTGTTAACCTAATCTTACATAGCTTTTTCTCTGGTAATATTACACTACTAACTAGAGCATACAAAACATTTGCTAGACCATTAGTCAAATACAGCTCATCAGTCTGGAACCCACATTACGTATCTGATATTAACACAGTTGAGAAAGTCCAGAAATATTTCACAAGAAGAGTTTTCCTCGTTGCAGAATACCTTATGCCACCAGACTCAAAATTCTAGACCTAGAAAACCTAGAACTACGCCGCCTTCGGTCCGATCTAAGCATAGTATATAAAATCATACATTGCAATGTCCTACCTGTCAATGAATACTTCAGCTTCAACCATAACAATACAAGAGCAAACAATAGATACAAACTCAAGGTTAACTGCACCAAACTTGATTACAGGAAATACGACTTCAGCAACAGAGTGGTTAATGTTTGGAATACTCTACCTGACTCTGTGGTTTCTTCCCCTAACCCCAAAAAACTTTAACCTTAGACTGTCTAAGGGGGCGTGCATAAGTGCACCAACGTGCCTACCATCCCTGTCCTATTGTTTCTTTTATTTTTTTATTTTTCTTATATGTATCCATGTATTCATAACTATGTTTTTACTTATACCTATTATCTTGTAAGCAATTGAGAAAAATAAATAAATAAAATTAAATAAAAAATAAAAATAATACAATATCAGAATTGGAAGGGACCTTGGAGGACATCTTCTAGTCCAACCCTCTGCTCAAGCAGGAATCTCTATTCTATTTCAGACAAATGGTTGTTCAATCTCTTTGTAAAAATCTCCAGTGTTGGAGCACCCACAGCTTCTGGAGGCAAGGCATTCCACTGACTAATTGTTCTGTCAAGAAATTTCTCCTTAGTTCTAGGTTGGTTCTCTCTTTGATTAGTTTCCATCCATTGCTTCTTGTCCTGCCTTCAGGTACTTTGTAGAATAGATTGACCCCCTGTTCCTTGTGGCAGGCCATCAAATATTGAAATACTGCTATCATGTCATCCCTAGTTCTTCTTTTCATTAAACTTAGACACACTTAATTCATGCAACTATTCTTCATACATTTTTAGCTTCCAGTCCCCTAATCATCCTTGCTGCTGTTCTCTGCACTCTTTCTAGAGTCTTAACAACTTTCTTATATGTGGCAACCAAAACTGGATGCAATATTGTAAATCATTTTTATAGAAATGTTGTACAGCATAGACCCTAAGTTCAAAGAGACAGGCTTTCAAATTGGAGCATGTAACTAATCATTTTTAAATTTAAGCAAGATAAATACATTACTAACATGGGCTGCATCCTGCCCATACCCTTTTATCTTTCTTGGTGATTTCAATCTACCTCATATTGACTGGACCTTAAATGATTGTACAACTGAAATCATACACACAACCTTCTACACTGCTATTACAAATCTGGGACTGGAACAACTAGTAACCAACAACACTAGACTAAACAACTGCCTCGATCTCATCTTCTGCAATAGTTTGAATTTAATTTACGGAATACAAACTAAAGAACCCTTTTCCAGCAGTGACCACAATATGATTGACTTTTGTCTCAACATACGCCCACACAAAAATCACCACAATGATGTAATCCCCAATTGTAACTTCAAAAAAGGCAACTATGATCTTATAGACAACGATCTCTCATCCCTTGATTGGCAATCTCTATTCACTGGATGCAATACTGTTGAAGACCATTACAACATATTTTTACTTGAAGTCAAAAGAGTCATCAAACTATATGTACCAACAACAACTCCCAAAACAAAACAAAAAAGCAGATTACCCATAACAATAAGGAAACTTCAATCCAAAAAGAGATCACTCTGGCGGAAAAACAAATCTGGTCACGTTGCCAATTTCAAAAGCCGATACAAAAATTTATGCCACCAGATAAAGACCGAATGCATCAATTATCACATTAAACAAGAGGAAAACCTTCTAAGCACCAATTCCACCCGTGCTTTTTACAATTTTGTAAACAACAAACTAAAAGACTCAAGGTCCATCCCACCCCTGATAGGACCTGATGGTAAAGACTGCAACGACGACACCATTAAAGCCAACATCTTTAACACATTCTTGGCTCAGTATTTGTAAACAGCAATGGATCATGCCCAGTATTTCCTAGCCGTACCACAGATAACAACAATGATCTAATACATATCGATTTTACAGAAGACAATGTTGAAAAAGCACTACGCAATCTAAAACCATCTCTATCTATTGGACCGGATGGAATATGTGCCTACTTCTTAAAAAAGCTATCCACTGCCATAGCCAAACCTCTAAGCATAATCTTTGAAAAGTCTTTCAGGACCAGCTCCTTGCCTAACCTATGGTCACAAGCCACAGTCATCCCCATCTTCAAAAAGGGAGACCCCAGCCTAGTTGAAAATTACAGACCAATCTCCTTATGTTGCGTCACCTGTAAAGTCATGGAATCAATTATTAACCAATCCATTATCCTCCACTTAGAGACAAACAACCTACTCTCCAATAAACAATTTGGTTTCAGGAAAAAACTATCCTGTAATCTGCAACTCTTACACTGCAAAAACATATGGACGACACAACTCGACCAGGGCAAAGCAATAGACGCAATCTACATAGACTTCTGTAAAGCCTTTGATTCAGTGGTACACGACAAACTACTCCTAAAAATAAAATCCTATGGTATCTCTGGACACCTGCATAACTGGATAGAAGCATTCCTGGCAAACAGACAACAAATGGTCAAAATTGGGAGCGTCCTATCAAATTCTGTACCTGTCAATAGTGGTGTTCCCCAAGGCAGTGTTCTAGGACCAACTCTCTTTATACTCTACATAAATGACCTCTGTGATCATATTAAGAGCAATTGCGTTCTTTTCGCTGATGATGTAAAGCTGTTCAATACCACAGACAATACTGCTACCCTACAAAAAGATCTTGACTATGTATCAGAATGGTCAAACAAATGGCAACTTCAATTCTCAACAAATAAATGCTCTGTCTTACATATTGGCAAAAAAAATCAGAAAATAAAATACAAGCTGAATAGTCAAGATCTTGTTGATGATCCAAACTCTGTCAAGGATCTTGGAGTACTCATCTCAAATGCCCGAAGTGCTAGAGCCCACTGCAACTACATAGCCAAAAAGGCATTAAGAGTTGTTAACCTAATCCTACGTAGCTTTTTCTCTGGTAATATCACACTACTAACCAGAGCATACAAAACATTTGCTAGACCAATACTCGAATATAGTTCATCAGTCTGGAACCCACATTACGTATCTGATATTAGCACAATTGAGAAAGTCCAGAAATATTTCACAAGAAGAGTTCTCCACTCCTCTACTCGTTGTAGAATACCTTATGCCACCAGACTTGAAATTCTAGAACTAGAAAACCTTGAATTACGCCGTCTTCGGTCTGATTTAAGCATGGTATATAAAATCATACATTGCAATGTCCTACCTGTCAATGAATACTTCAGCTTCAACCATAACAACACAAGAGCACACAATAGATACAAACTCAAAGTTAACCGCACCAAACTTGATTGCAGGAAATACGACTTCAGCAATAGAGTGGTCAATGTCTGGAATACTCTACCCGACTCTGTAGTTTCTTCCCCAAACCCCAAAAACTTTAACCTTAGACTGTCTACTATTGACCTCACCCCTTTCCTAAGAGGTCTGTAGGGGGCGTGCATAAGTGCACCAACGTGCCTACCGTCCCTGTCCTATTGTTTCTCTTATTCTTCTTTTATTTTTCTTATATGTACCCATTTCATGTATTCACAACTATGTATACACTTATACTTATTATCTTGTAAACAATTGGCAAATCAAATCAAATCAAATAAATAAATAAATAAATAAATAAATAAATAAATAAATAAAGATACTCCTAAGGGGCTTTCTTTTATGCACAGTGAGTGAAAGGAAAGACTCAAACCAGGGTTACATCAACACTTGGCTGCAAGGTTATGGTTTGGTGCAACAAGAGAACTATTCACATTATTTGAAAAGTTGTAAGAGAAACCAAGATGTATTCAGCTTGGAGATAAGGCAGAAATCTCAACAATTGAGAAACTGGAAGGTCTTGATTTTAAGTGTCCTTTGAAATAGGGATTCTTTGGAGAAGTCAATGAGTCAGGAACGTCTTATAAATTCAGAGTGAAAAACCACAAGATGAACAAACAACTTATAGTAAAACTTTTGAAAAAGAAAGGATTGAAATGATTGGCCTGAGTATAAGTGATTCAGGCTTGGTTCAATTAAGGAACAAGGGAAATAGAAAAAAAGAGGCAGAAACATTGACAATTTTGATCATCTCTAAAGTGCATCTTGTTTGGAGTACTGAAATAAGAGGCAGAAAGAAGGTTTTATGAATGTTAATTAGATTCTAGTGATAACAGGCAGGCTAGAAGTTCAAGGGGTGACACTACCTGAAGAAGTTTTAATTGGATTAATGTTCAACAACCTCCCAGAATGTTTTGAAAGTGTTGTTAGTGCTCTATAAATGAAAGAAGATGCAAATGTGCACTTTGTGAGAGATGCTGAAAATAAACCAGCAGGAATGGAGAAATTGCATTTAAAATCTAGCAGAGACAAGGCTTACTTCTCTGGTAGTATTAAGCATGTGCAAATTAGTGACCCCTACCGAAAAGATATTGCTATGTAGTAAAAACAAGTCAAGCCACATTCTAGAGCAATCAATGCACAATAAAGTCTTACTTTTTGACAGCAGAGTGATGAAGCCACTAGGTAAAAATGTTATCATATTGATATTCATATTTTTGTACTTAATTCTGAAAAGTAGTATGAATAACCTGTAACTACTTGGGGGCCTTGTATGGGTCATAACAAGCTTGCATTAAATGGGAGATTGAACCCTGTGGCATTCAACATTGAAACAAGGATATTTTTAGTCTCTCCTACAACTACTGTCTGGGACCATCTACTGAAGAAAGAATGGAACAAATGCAAAAGAGTGTCACCAATCTGTAAGCCCCCATCCCCAGATGGTTCAGAAAAAATATTATAGTTGGTAGTACTGAAGATTGCCGAGAAATGCAAGAACACCAAGACAGTTGCATTATCCCCATTCAGATCTCAACAAAAGTAATTGACAACAATGACCAAAGGTTTCTCCATTCCTTGCCTAAGACAGAAACCTGACTGATACAGGTTTCATTAATCCAGTTCCTCCAGAATGCTCTGCTCATGCTCTAAAATGAGATTAAGAGTAGGAGTATGTTACCAATTTGGGAATCCTCAAGCTTCTGGTAAGAATTTGTGGAGAAACTAGATGTCTGAAGGAATGGAAACAACATTGCAGCAAGGATTGGTGGTGAGATGGTGAATTTTGGCTAAAGTAGTCTCTCCAGAGAAAGGAGAAATCATGTGATCCCTCATTTGCACTTTGGACAACTCATGAGTTCACAGCCCAAGTAAGCAAGAAGAGAAAATCTTTCTGCAGCTTTTTCCTTAGCACTGGAGGCAAAGAACAACTTCCTCTCCCAAACTTAAGTTGACTAGAAACTTGTGCCAGAAAATGGAGGTTGCTTTGCAAGCTTTAGCTGTTTGTCAGACTGCCTACAGAGGGCAGTCTACAGTGTAGCCTTTAAATCCTAAGTGGCTCTACAGGCATGCAGTCAAATAGTTCAAGCTTGCGCCCTTTATTTTGTCACTCAACTTTTAGAGATGACCTTTTTTTTTTAAGTTCAGGGGAAAAAGCTCCAGAAAGATATTATTTTCTTGCCTATTTCAGGTCAAGTAAGTTTTTTTTAAAGGGATGGAGACTAGAAAGCACAGGTGAGTTTAATTTTAGCATGGTGGGGAAGGCTCCCAGGTTTTTTTTTGTTCTTTTTTATTGAAAACATGAGGTTTTCTGGAGGGGGAAGGTCGGGGGTTAAGCAAGGGAAAGTTTTTTGGGAAGCTCATCCTGGAGCTGCCTTTCATACAAGGGCCAGCTTCCCAAAGCCAGGCAAGAGGCAGGAGAGCTTTGCAGTCTCCCACTGCCCATCTGATGAGTAGTGTGTGTGTGTGTGTGTGTGTGTATACAGTTGTTCTACTCAGAAAGTTCCAAAAGACTAGGGAACTGCCCCCCCCCAAAAGGTAGGGCACCTTGTTAGAAGGAAAGACAGAGGCAGAATTTAAAAAGGCAGGTACCCCCAACATTTTCCTTCTCCATTTTTTCTTATTGGCAAGACAGTCAGCTGTGCCATACATTGGCATGCATGGCACTCAAGGGGTGGGAAGCATGGTGCATTTTGGGGTAGGGGAGACCTGAGGCATGTGGGCTTGTGCCTGCATTTGACCTGCCAGAATTTTCCCCACCCTTACTGAACAACCCATGAATTCATTTAATAAATGCATTGGGAAGAGCACAGATGGCTGATTGTCACCTGAGACAGTTTATTTATTATTATCCTGAACTGTGACCCTAATGGGTAGACTCCATTAGGGTCATAACTCTAGGGCTATCTGTAGTAAAAAGTTTGCAAATTAATTTTTGAATAGTTTTTTTAAAAACAGATTTTAGTTTTTAGCTCTTTTAGCTCATTCAGCTCTTTTAAAAGAGCTAAGATACAGTAGGTAAAATGCCAGGACCTGATGGCTTATTAAGTGGATTTTACAAAACTTTTGATGATTAACCACTTCTTTCAATGAAGGACTTAATGAAAATACATGGGAAAATAAGGGAGGAAAAATGGAAGTGGAGAAAGTGTAGTGGAAAAGGGAAAAAAGAAAGGGAAAAAAGAAAGAAGAGCATTGACTTTTGACTCTTTTTAGGGCAGTAAAATAAGATAACATTACAGTCTCAACTTTTTACTTTTCCATAATAACGTATGCTAGCTATTTCTACCTAATCATTAAACCCCAAAGTCAAAGTTTAATTTTTTTCCATTTCAAGCTCAACATTCAGAAACTTTCCAACAAGTATGATGTGATCTTTTCTTTGATTAAAGCAGCCCATATAAACATCTCTGCTAGTTCCATTTATTTTTCCATCCATTCATCTATATTGAATGATTATTTTTAAAGCATGGAAAATAAAGGATATAGTATAATAATTGGCACATTCCATTATGTCTCCTTTATTTTTATATTGGTATGTAGATTTACATCTTCCAACTTGGTGGCCATTGTCATTATCCAGATTTGTTGTCATGGTTTCATTAGAACTGTTACTGGTTCTTCTGTTGGTTATAACCTTGTATGATTTTTCTTCTGCTAGTTAGAACCTTTAATGTTTTTTCTTCTATAGCTGCTATGTATCAGTGGGTATTTTATCAATTCCTGTAGTCTTCTTGCTTGGTAATGACTTGATGCTAATCTAACTTCATCAAGTGGTTCTTGCAAGTAGGGAATAATCTTTTAAGGTACAGAATTTCAGTCCACCCAATCCATCTTTATTAAATCTCTTTTGAAATAGTAATTACCTGACAATTGGATATCTTTCAATTAATTTGGCATAGCAATTTGATTCCTTCTGAATTCAGAGATCTTTTGAAAGATGTTTCTTTGTTTTTCCATGTCTGTTTTCATCTTTGACGTTTCTACAGATGTTGCAATACTGCTTCTTGTTTCTTCAAACAGTTCTCTGAAGCACTTTGTTAGGTTTCTTTTGGAGATTTTTGTCTTTCTTGGCTTTGGCTTCTCTTTTTTCTTGGAAATTTCCAGAATTTGTTCTATTGTCAGTTCACAGTTTTTCTGTTTCTTCATCTTTGATAGCCTCTTTTCACATTTATCTTAACAGCTGTTTAAGAACCTTCCACACAGTTCTTCTGGTTTCTAATCAAGGAGGTTTAGGACTTCAAAGCAATTCCTGATGTTTTCTTTAAAAATGATGAGTATATGTTCAAGAAAATATTGTGGGAACTAGTTGGCTTGCTTTTGCTTTAGTTTAACTTAGAAACTTGCACATGAACTGTACATAATCTATTCCTTAGTCAAACCCTGATCACTTCTATGCTATTATAACGAAAGTCTTCCACCTTGTTATACCCATGATACAGTTGGTTTTATTTATAAATAAATATAATTGGACACCTGGTGATGTTCAATTATATTAATGTCATGTTAGAAGACTATTAAGAATGGATAGATCATTTGGATTGACAGAAATTGGTAAGTCATTCTCCATTTCAATTTCATAGGCTAAACAGTCTAATTACTTATCATATCTTGTGTTCAAAGATGTGATTACTTTCTTTAAAAGTTTTGGTTGCTTTTATGTTTGCTTAACTATTATCTATTAGTTAGGATCTGATCCAGAGGACCCAGTCCTCTTGTTTGTTCTTCAAACTTCTGGAAAATTAAACAGTCAGCAAGTCCACTGAGGAAATGGGGGAACTTTATATTTTTGGTAGAGGTGGTTTTCAAACTAAATTCCAGGTAAAATTTCTCATTGTTACTATTGCCTTCCTCATGGGAAATTCTATAATTTGTCCCCAAAGGGACAACAGTATCTAGATCTACTTGACTTGACAGTCTATAGCAGGAGTGTCAAACTGGCATCATCACGTCATTGTCACATGATGCATCACGACTTCTCCCCCTTCTCTAAACGGTGTGGGTGTGGCCAGTGTGTGATGCATCCGGTCCATGGGCTACGAGTTTGACACCTGTGGTCTATAGCATAATGCCCATAAGTGTAATGCTATGTGGGAATGATCTTGGTAGACAGGAGGGAGACAGACATGCAGCCTGAGCAACACTAAGCTCAGTCCACAGGTGGGAGGAAAGTGTGAAATCGGAAAGAATTAAAGGTGAGGAAGGGAGAAATCTTGCAAGTCTTGCAAGATTCTATTTAATGTAACCTTGTAATAAAGATAATGCTGACTCTTCTGTAATGCTTTTTGTCTGGACTACCTTGAAGGGCTAACAATAAGAATGTTGTCATTAGCAGAAACTTTGGATTCTCGAATTCTTTTTTTAACTTCCAACTAAAGTGCAAAGATTATTGCTGAGGATTATGCATAGCTGTGTGATTTACCACAGACTTTGTGTTACAGCTATTTTGCTCTTTTATTTATTTGACTGTGCTTCTGCGTTCTTTGTATATGTTCCTTTTGGCTTTCTGTTGAGGAGAAGTATTACATTTAACTAGCATTACAAAATACACTTGAGTGCACCATAGTGAAATATAGTGACATCTGCATACCATGACAACTCATAAGAGGGATATAGTTTTCTGAGAGTTCTCATTTTAAAAAAGAAGGAAGGAAAAGTGGATTTGGGTGCAGATGGTTGAATGGAGATCAGCAGTGCATACGCTAGGTAATAACTTCAAGCAGGATATTTAAAATGTAATGGAAGCAATATTCAGAATTCTGAAACAATGTATTTCTAAGTTTGGCAGCCTTTCCCATCCTGGGTAGGTGGGATTAATAGCTGAAAATTATGTAATTCAAAGGCCAGATTGTATGGTTCAGGTAGCAACAGCAGAAATAAATAAAACAATGAAATTGTGCATGACAATCTTCTTGTTTCTGTGTTTCAGATGGTTCCTAATTCTTCCAGGAACAATACTAAATTTTAGGTCTGCAGTAATTGTGGTCAGCTGTTCAGGAAAGGAGGATAAAATCTGCTAATTTTTATGCAAGAGTGAAGTGACCTAGAACAGGGGTCAAAAAAGGTTCTATATGTAATCTATTTTAGCTGGATTTTATCCCTTTACTCTGTTTTTTGGAGTAAACACTTCTAATTTCATAGAGTTCATAATTAGTTAAGGAGACAATGTTTTCGTGAGTTCTTGTCTAGGGGTCACTAGGCTTTTTAGAGGCATGCTTTTCCAATGATCAGATTTTTTACCAAAATTACAAGTAAGAAGAAATCCAGCATAATTTGACTTGAATTTCACTCTTCTACATAAGAGTTAAAATATACATCATATAATACCTGAAGAATAATTTGTAGAGAAATCATACTGTGCAAAGTTCCTTTGTAAATGTAGATATGTTGAGGAGGAGGAGGAGGAGGAGGAGGAGGAGAAAGGGAAGAGTGGGGAGGGGGGGAAATTGTTTTAGTAATTATAACAAATACATTTAATTAGACTGCAAAGTAAGTAAAAATAAATGTTACAAAAAAAAAAAAAAAGCAAAAGCCAACGCCAAAGTAGCTTTTAATAAATAATAGTATGAAACTTGCGCAGGATTTGATTACAAATTACTTTCTAAAACAGGAGGTAAATTTTTGTCAGGAAAATAAGCTTTCTCATTCCCAAACCAGCCAATTTAGTTATGAAAGCTGTCTACATTAACAATTTTCTGCCAGATCAATGCTTCCTTTTCCCATCTATTGTCAATAATACACATTTAGTGTCAAAAAGAATAATAAATAATCTACGTAGAAGTCATTGTAAAGAATGAAAGGACATCACAAATGGATATGTCATCTCCTTTAAACAGTAATTGAAAATATCTGAGTGTGGTTGCATCTTAAGTGAAACTGGCTGCCGGAAAGGAAGGTAATAGTTTTGTAGGAGCAGGTTGAATACAAAGGGTAATAGGAACATGACACCCTGTTTCTTGGAGGGTATCATTTAATTTAAGTCTTTACACAGCATATTCTGAGTTTCCAACTGAATGGGGTAAGAGCTGGCATTGCAGGTTATCTGATATAAAGCAGTGGTGACAACCTGTGAAAAGGAAAGGTTCATTTAGTCTATACCTAAGGCAAATTAACATGCCAGGAAGATTTCCCCCTGTTATAACACATACAGAATTAACTTCAGCATCTGGATGCCTGCTGGTTGAAATAAATAAATAAACAAACAAACAAATAAATAATAAATAAATAAATAAATAGATGGCAAACTCATGAATGGTTGCTGTAAAAGTGAAGAGGAAGTATCTGATTAGATATTATTTATTTAATTCTATGTCGTTTAAGTGCTGTGGGAAAACATAGGAATGTTTATTCTGACTGTGTTGACTGTGAGTAAAATTGTTTCAGGAATATGCTTGCATCTGAAATTAATCCTTATCATTCTGGCTACAGTAGCAATAATAACAAATTCCAAACTTATATTTTTCTGACTCTTCTTGGATTAAGCCAACAGCTCGTTGGTTCAGGTGTGAATAGGAATAAAAAGTTTTTTTTTCTTGCTTTGCCTGAAGAAACAGGCTGCCAGCTTAGCTTGTCCAGGGAAACCAGGAAAATAGTAAGATTTTGGTTTAACTGGAATTGTATTGAAAATACTGTGATTCAAACACTTGAACAAAGCCTTTAATTTTTAGAATAGATAGAATAGAATATTATACTTTATTGGCCAAGTGTGATTGGACATACAAGGGATTTGTCTTGGTGTAAATACTCTCAGTATACATAAAGAAAAGATACATTTGTTAAAAATCAAGAATCATAATGTACAACACTTATTGATAGTCATAGGGTACAATCAACATTCAAATCTAGGAAACAGTCAATATAAATCGTAAGGATACAAGTGACAAAGTTACAGTACTACAATCACAAGTGGGAGGGGATGAGTGATAAGGAGTGATGAGAAGATTAACAGTAATAGTAGTGCACACTTTGTAAATAGTTGAATAGTGTTGATTTATTGTTTCCTTTTTAATAAAACTTGATGTGCATAATAATTGTGGTTTATGGATGATTCCCACCCCTCAATATTCAGATGTACAGGTACTATTTAGGCCACTAGATTCTGGACACAGAGTTAGATTATACCAGCCCAATTCTAAGCAGAAGTGTAGCCTCAAAAGTGTCACTTTTAATTATTGAAGCTTTAAAAATAGTCTATTATCTAATTATTTAATTAAGCATCAGCAATATTAAAAAGGGGGAGTTTCAGAGTTGTTTCTAAGCACTCATGCGTTTACCTTCCATATTCAATTATTCTAATTAGTTTTCCTTATAGTCTCAGTTCTTTGAATAAAACAACCAGGACCATCCCCCCCCCCAAACTTTCACTATTAAAAAAAAAATGTCCAGCTCAAAGGAATTTTTTAAAATATGGATTCCCCCATACTTGCATCATTTTTGCATTTCAAAACCACAGCATTTCTCAAAGTTTCCAATCTAACTTCAGTTAAATTGTATTATTTAGAATACGTTCCTGAATTTATGACCTTAAGGTGAAGCTAATAGAATAGGGTCACTTCTATTAGTCTCTTAGAAATAATAATGGTAGTCCTCAAATATCATTTAAATGTGGGATCCTTGGTGCTCTCTGAGCTGGGTCATTTTCTTACAGAAGTTTCATTACCAAACTAAAAACATTATCAGTGCTAGAAGAGAGTGGGTTTGTTATCATTTTATATACTAGAGGCTTGCCCAATGAGTACTGGTTGGAGTGGTCTTGGTGGTTCCTTGACTAGGCTGTTCTTTGTTGTCTAAGTTGTTAGTTCCTTGAGTGGAGTACTGTTCACTTCTTGATTATAGGTCTAGTGCTAATATTGGTGTTTATCTCTGCTCATCTCTGGGAGTTGATTGCTTGTGAGGAAGTGTTTTGGTCAAAAACATAAACATATCAAAATCATATTAACAAAACAAGAAATTAGTGGAAAATAAAGAAACCTACATCGTAGTGAACACCAATTCAATATAGAAACTAGACAACTGGATCAAAAGAACTCTCTGGGACCATGCTAAGAAAGGGCAAATAAGTAAAGAAGAATAGTAATGGATGAAAAGCAGCGGACCTGTCCTCTCATGCTTTTATGGATGTCCAAAAACATACAAGCCAGCCATAACTCTGCATCCAATTGTATCATTACTAGGTGATGCAAGTGCTCCACTACCAAAGTAACAACCCAACCTCCAACAAGAGAAATTGTGTAAGAACAGTATTTAGATGAGCACAAGTACATTGTAGCAACCCTAAAAAGTGAAAAAAGGAAACAGAACATCTATATAATGTTGTCCAACAAAATGGATGCTCACGCAACTTTATCAAAAAGTCCCTGACAACTCTACCCACTATAATACAAACACAGCACAAAAAACCAGCACAAAAAATTTCAACATTTGTGTAAGATTTGAGTCACACTGAATTTATATGGATGCCTTTTCTGGTGTATATACTTTTAAGATTACTGCCTTAGGCATTCATTTTATGTTATCTCCTTGTAGATAAATGAAAAACTCTATCAAAATCCCAAACAAGCTGTATACCTTGCCAGGAAACGCTGGTAAAATAAAAAGCAATATTGAAGTAGGAAACCTTATATTTATTGGTTTGTTTAATATGCTTCTCCTTTATGACCTCAGAGGGTATAATGGATTTAAGATCTGATATGTTTAAGCTACTTATCTCTTTAGATTCACTAGTCAATTGATAAAAAAGAATGAAAATAATGCACTATAGAAGTCAAGCATAGCTAATCAAATTCTCTTTAAACATCTATTCACTTGCTTCTTTTGAATTTTCTTAGCTATTTCTGCCAAGTAAATAGAACCTAGCCAATGCATTACAAATACAACATTATTCACATACAATTCATGAAGCCTTAGCAAACTGGTGCTCTAATCTGGAGCTGAAATGGGTATGTTTGAATTATGGGGGATCTGAAGCAGAATAAAACATTGCAAGCTTTCTACACAAAAACATTTCTTTTCATTCAGAGAACATGGAATTTAAATGACAGCAGGATGAAAGAAGAGGAGGAAGGGAAGAAGAAAGAGGAGAAGAAAAGTGAGGAGAAGGAAGAAGGGAGAGGAGAAGAAAGGAGAGGAGGAAGAGGAGGAAGAGGAGAAGGAGGAAGAAGAAAGGGAGAAATTATTCTAACTTAACCCTTCTTTAAAAAAAGTGATCTCCAGAAGTGTTTCCTGACACACACACGAAGACATACCATGTCAATTCCTAAATAACTGACCACCCAATCTCTATTACTGCCTGCCCAGTTCCAGAAGAATGAGTGAGCTTTAAGTCTCCTCCAGGGGTGGGATACGACAGGGTTAACTACCGGTTCGGGATTTACGAGGTTCGGTGATTTATGATGTGTTTCCCTGCATGCTGCGAGCCGCTCACCTGTAAATTGCCATCTGCACACTGCGTGCAAAGAAGCAGCCTTTGAAACAGCCTTCTTTTCCTGCTTTTTAAACTGCAGCTGTGCCTCGTTCGGCAGCTGAAGTTGAAAAATCAGGAAATAAAGATCAGGTAAGAGCCCGGGTGGGCAGGTGGTTAAAAACATCAGCAGACATAGAACCGGTTCTATGTCTGCTGCTCTTCAGAGCTACTGGTTCTACAGAGGTGGACAGGACCGGTAGAAACTCACCCCTGGTCTCCACCATTAAATATTGTCATCTTGTCGGATCTAGGAAGTGTGCCTACTTTGTTGCAGCCTCCACCTCTGGAACAGCAGCATCCCACTCCAGAGATAAGGATGGCAGGGCCTTTCCTAGGGTTCCAAAAAGCTTTCAAAGTTTGAAAGTTTTTGTTCAAGGTCTAGGTTTGATGTTCATTATTTAACATCTCCTCTTTTTTTCTAAATTTTGTTATTAGAGCATTTTTGTCTGAGCTACCTGTTGATTTCATGTCTTTCACTGTTTTAATAGGGCTTTTTTTGTCTGATACCCAGATTCCACTGAAACGGAATGGCTATATATATTGTATGTATGTATGTATGTATGTATGTATGTATGCACATTATATATATCATATATATAGTACTGTATATTGTATATATGTATGTGCATGTGTGTGTACGGTGCCATATGCTGGAGATACAATAATATCTTTACAACTCTTAAGATAAATATATTTTCTGATGTTATGTGTATCTGAGGCATTAATCAGAGGATGAGCTGGTGTTGTGAGCAGTTTTGACCGGGCACAAAAGGCTTTAATCAGGAAATGATGGATAAGCCTATTTAAGCAGAGCATTAGCCTAATGACGTATGAAACTGTAGTGCTGTTATATTCAAGTTTATCCTGTTGAAAGGAAGTCCTTGTGTATTCAATTGAGATCATTTCATCTTTGTCTCTATAATCTCCACCTGTATTTGGGCTATTTGATTTTATGCTATAGGTGGAAACTGAAATACAACTGTGTTTAAACCACAACGGGCATTGCAAACTTAGGTTTGTGATATACAGGTAGTCCTCAACTTACAAAAGTTCATTTAGTGATGATTCAAAAGTTGCAACGGCACTGAAAAAAGTGAGCTATGACCATTTTTCACACTTATGATGGTTGCAGCATCCCCATGGTCATGTGATTTACATTCAGATGCTTGACAACTGAATCACATTTATGGCAGTTGTATTGTCCTAAGGTCATGGTGATCCCCTTTTGTGATCTCCTGACAAGCAAAGTCAATGGGGAAACCAGATTCACTTAAGAACCGTGTTACTAATTTAAAAAGTGCAGTGATTCACTTAACAAATGTGGCAAGAAAAGTCGTAAAAGGGAGCAAAGCTCACTTAACAATTTTTCACTTAACAATATACATTTTTGGCTCAGTTGTGGTTGTAAGTTGAGTACTACCTTTTATAGGAGTAAATATTTTGTTTTAAAAGATTCTCAGAAATATAAACAATAAAAATGAGTTTTTGCGCTGTTATTTCTTGTATCATATGTTTCTTATAAACATTTTATTGATGATCCCTTTATAATAGGACATCATAAGCAATATTGACATACTAAACAAATATTGAACAGTGTGAGACTTTTATTACGTAATTGTTGATTCTAACCCTATATAACACCTGAAATCAAAGATGAAGCCAATTGAAGCATGACTGAGTTGTATTTCTTTTCTGGAGTATAAAAGAGTAAAATATAATTTTTTTAAATCAATGTACAGGCATCTGACTAGAAGTATCAGCCCCTTTCCCCCTCACCTCTTGAAGAGGTAGATCAAATTCACAATAGATGAACAAAATTTAAATTATTTAAAAAATACAAAATAGAAAATTATTTTAAACATTAAAAGTATCAAAGGATATACAGTTCTCTAAGCAGACTACATTATGGCCTGGTCTGCTATAAATTGCTCATTTATTGGTTCGGTCAAAATTCTTACAGATCTTCAGTAGTTTGGCTTAAATATTTTAAAACTAGATTAATGGACATCATCTAAAATATATAATGACTGGAAACTATGTATTATTCCTCAATTTATACTGTGTTATAAGTGAGAAACAGTTAACTAACTCTACACAACAAAACAATCAAAGGTCTAATACAGATTTCTGGCTAAAAGATGAATCTATATCTATAGAAATAAACAATGTTCTTGAAATACATGGTTTCCTTTACCAAAATGTTATTTTTTCCTTGAAATTCTAATCAACTACTTTTAAGCTATGGAGAAATAGTACATTCCATTTGTTTCCCATCTTGGTCCAAAGCTTTGATTCAAAACAATGCAAACTTTTCCTGTCTTCAGCAAAGAAAGAGACTCTTGGGTAAGTTGACATAATATAGGATCCAGATCCTGCCCTTGACAAATCAACAAAATGCCAAATTTAATATAAGCAATTTATTGGTTTTTGAAATAAATAATTTGCAGTATTGTTGTTCTTGGGGGGGGGGGGACAAAGGGGAACCAACATCACTCAAAACTAGGCATGCACACCCCTAACTACCTCTATTCCAACCACAACTGGCCTTAAATGCAAGCTACTCAATGCAAGAAGCCTCGTAAATAAAATACCTGAATTTCTCCCCTTACTAAATATGGCTAAATTCGACATTATATTTGTCTGTGAAACATGGCTCAATGCATCTCTCCCTGACTCCATTACCACAGTAAAAGACTATCATGTTTACCGATCAGATCATGAAATTCGTAGTGGAGGTGGTATTGCTATCTTCTATAAAAAGTCCCTACATCTAAAAAACATCCAAGTAACCCAGGAGCTTGCTATTCCTGAGACCATCGTCTGTGAACTGTCCTTAAATATCACTTCGGTTCTTACTATGTTACAGAGCCCCTGATTATGACATCGAACATGCAAACAAGCTAAATACACTACTAACATGGGCAGCATCCTGCCCACACGCTTTTATCTTTCTTGGTGACTTCAATTTATCTCATATTAACTGGACCCTTAATGAATGTACAACTGAACTCACACATGCAACCTTCTACAATGCACTAACAAATCTGGGATTAGAACAACTAGTAACCAACAACACCAGACTTAACAACTGCCTCGATCTCATCTTCCGCAATAGTTTGAATTCAATTTATGGAATACAAATTAAAGAACACTTTTCCAGTAGTGACCACAACATGATAGACTTTTGTCTCAACATACGTCCACACAAAAATAATCACAACGACGGAATCCCCAATTATAACTTCAAAAAAGGCAACTATGATCTTATAAACAACGATCTCTCATCCCTTGATTGGCAATTTCTATTCTCTGGATGCAATACTGTAGAACAGGGGTCCCCAACCGCCGGTCCGCGGACCGGTACCGTCCGTGGAACAAGTCTTACGGGCCACTGGTTGCTGGCGCCGCCATCTTTTTGATAAAAAGTGCTTCCGGTGAGCTTTTCCGGTAGAAAGCTCACCGGAAGCACTTTTCGCAAAAAGATGGCGGCGCTAGCGCTTCGTGAGCTTTTCCGGTAGAACGTTCTACCGAAAAAGCTCACCGAGCGCTGGCACCACCATCTTTTGATGAAAAAGTGCTTCGGTGAGGTCACTAGAAGCACTTTTCGTCAAAAAAGATGGCGGCGCCCAGTTGATGCCGGTACTGGTCGCGGCGCCCAGCTGATGCGGTACCGGGACGCGGCATAAAAAGGTTGGGGATCACTGCTGTAGAAGACCATTACAACATGTTTTTACTTGAAGTCAAAAGAGTCATCAAACTATATATACCATTAACAACTCCCAAAACCAGAAAAAACAAATTACCCAAAACAATAAGGAAGCTTCAAAAAGAAATCACTTTGGTGGAAAAACAAATCTGGTTCACGTTGCCAACTTCAAAAGCCAATACAAAATTTCATGCCACCAGATAAAAACTGAATGCACCAATTATCACATTAAACAAGAAGAAAACCTTCTACACACCAATTCCACCCACGCGTTCTACAATTTTGTAAACAACAAACTAAAAGACTCAAGGTCCATCCCACCCCAAAAGGACCTAATGATAAAGACTGCAATGATGACACTTTTAAAGCCAATCTCTTTAACACATTCTTTGGCTCAGTATTTGTAAACCGCAATGGATCATGCCCAGTATTTCCTAGTCAAACCACAGAGAACTACAATGATCTAATACATATCGATTTTACAGAAGACAATGTTGAAAAAGCACTATGCAATCTAAAACCATCTCTATCTATTGGACCGGACGGAATATGTGCCTACTTCTTAAAAAACTACCCACTGCCATAGCTGAACCTCTAAGCATAATCTTTGAAAAATCTTTCAGGACCAGCTCCTTGCCAAAACTACAAGCCACGGTCATCCCCATCTTCTAAAAGGGAGACCCCAGCCTAGTTGAAAATTACAGACCAATCTCCTTATACTGCATCACCTATAAAGTCATGGAATCAATTATTAACCAATCCATCATCCTCCACTTAGAAACAAACAACCTACTCTCTAATAAACAATTTGGTTTTAGGAAAAAACTATCCTGTAATCTGCAACTCTTACACTGCAAAAACATATGGACTACACAACTCGATCAGGGCAAAGCAATAGATGCAATCTACATAGACTTCTGTAAAGCCTTTGGTTCAGTGGTACATGACAAACTATTCCTAAAACTAAAATCTTATGGTATCTCTGGACACCTGCATAACTGGATAGAAGCATTCCTGTCAAACAGACAACAAATGGTCAAAATTGGGAGTACCCTATCAAATTCTGTACCTGTCAACAGTGGTGTCCCCCAAGGCAGTGTTCTAGGACCAACTCTTTTCATACTCTACATAAATGACCTCTGTGATCATATCAAGAACAACTGCGTTCTCTTTGCTGATGATGTAAAGCTATTCAACACCACAGACAATACTGCTACCTTTCAAAAAGACCTTGACTATGTATCAGAATGGTCAAACAAATGGCAACTTCAAATCTCAACAAATAAATGCTCTATCCTACATATTGGCAAAAAAAAAAATCCGAAAATAAAATACAGGCTGAATAGTCAAGACCTTGTTGATGATCCAAACTCTGTCAAGGATCTTGGAGTACTCATCTCAAATGCCCGAAGTGCTAGAGCCCACTGTAACTACATAGCCAAAAAGGCATTAAGAGTTGTTAACCTAATCTTACATAGCTTTTTCTCTGGTAATATTACATTACTAACTAGAGCATACAAAACATTTGCTAGACCATTAGTCAAATACAGCTCATCAGTCTGGAACCCACATTACGTATCTGATATTAACACAGTTGAGAAAGTCCAGAAATATTTCACAAGAAGAGTTCTCCACTCCTCTACTCATTGCAGAATACCTTATGCCACCAGACTCGAAATTCTAGACCTAGAAAACCTAGAACTATGCTGCCTTCGGTCCGATCTAAGTATAGTATATAAAATCATACATTGCAATGTCCTACCTGTCAATGAATACTCCAGCTTCCACCATAACAATACAAGAGCAAACAATAGATACAAACTCAAGGTTAATTGCACCAAACTTGATTGCAGAAAATATGACTTCAGCAACAGAGTGGTCAATGTCTGGAATACTCTACCTGACTCTGTGGTTTTTTCCCCAAACCCCAAAAACTTTAACCTTAGACTGTCTACTATTGACCTCACCCCTTTCCTAAGAGGTCTTTAGGGGATGTTCATAAGCGCACCAACATGCCTACCTTCCCTGTTCTATTGTTTCTTTTATATATATTTTTATTTTTCTTATATGTATCCATGTATTCATAACTATGTTTTTACTTATATCTATTAACCTTTAAGCAATTGACAAATTAAAACAAAAAAACTAATTGGGAAATGTACATTGTGACAACATGATGCAAAATACTGGACATGTGCTTGTGTGAAACATTCAGAAGCAGATATTGTTCTAAATGCCAGGGTTCTAAGGTACATTTTTTCAACCCATCAGGATAGGCCACCTCAGGAAAGACTACTATAAGAAATATCAGAACTCTACATTTTAGGCTATAAAAACTGAATTTTGAAAACCTGACATATTTCATACAATAGAGAGTAAAATCAAGGCACTTAACATTTCTTTCTCATGCTTTCTTTCTTTCATTTTCAGGTTAAACTCATATTTTACATTCTCCAATGCCATCTCTGTGCTTTTTGTCCTCATGGTTTCCACCACATACTTATCTTCCCCCATATAATGATATTATGTACAGTGCTGTTTTACCAAATATCTATAACATTAAACCGTTTGGATCTGTTATTAACTTGTGATTCACTCTAGCTCCCACATAATACCTCAAGATAAAAATGAGGACTTTTAAAGAAATCCAGTAATTTTCTTAATCCAAGTGAAGTGTGACACATAAGTACTACATTAGTGCATGAACAATTAAATAAATTTAGAATAGGAGATATGCCATCTCCTTCCATTTCAGTGGACGAAGTAGGGAATAAGTCATCATGGGATGGAAAGCAACTTACATATGTCATCATTGTAGATTTAGATTGTACCAATAATGACATTTTTTTTGCCTTTTTAGCCAATTTCCTGTCTTTATACAAAAATTGTAGAATTTTATGGGTGAGTCTGCCAAGGGGGAATCCCATATCATGATATATGAGCTTGCTTGCAGAATACTTTGCTTGTGATAACTCAGACAACCAGGATAATATTTTTTAAAAACTCATGTTATTGAGTTTTTCAGTGACTCGTGGCATTGTGACCTCTCATTTGGATTCATTTATTGCAATGTACTCTAAATAGGGCTGCCCTTGAAAGGTCTTTAAAGTTTCAACTGCTGCAACATATGGATGCATGGCTAGTAAATGGAGTCAGATATTTGACACATTTAACACCACTACTATGTGAGCTGCTTTGGTTACCAGTATTATCCAGCTGCAATTTGTTGCCTTTAAAACTCTTCATGGCTTGGGACCAGGTTACTTGAAGGACCATCTTCTCCCAGTTGTTTCCACTCATCCAATACAGGTTGGCAGGTTGGGCATGTCACAGATCCTGTCAGCCAAGGAATATCCTCTGGGATAAAAGATACATCTTCTCTGCCATAGTTCCAGGACTCAGGAGTATTTTTCCTTCAGAAATTAGGATGATCCTCAACCCTAATGGGATAGGCCTTCAAGGTTTATGGTAGCTACATAACTTAAGTTTTAAATTTATATTTTTCTAGATAGTAAAAATGCATTTTTCTAGTACAGTTGGGCAGACATTTGCTTCCCTTTTATATTGCTTATCTGGCCGCAGGAGTGAGATGGTGAAAGCAAAAAGGTTTATAGAGTCTGAGTGGCTAGAAAAGACCCACTTTGAATAGTGCTTCTCTAGGACTTTATACCAGAGATAGACATAAGGAACAGATACCTTTCCTCTAAGTAATTTACACACTAAAGTAGGATTGCTTTACTCTGAAATGAGATTGAGTTTTCTTGAGGTTAAACTATCTACTTCTAGTTCCTCCTAAATTAGAATATAATTGAAAAAAATTGGTGGACTTTCTGGAAATCATCATAATTGACTGAAGAATTAGGTAATGTGATATAAGAAATAATCAGTGTGATAGTTTTGGATTTATATTATTGTATATGTTACAGCAATAATAAAAGCTTACCTTGTACAAGTAACTGAAAAAGATACTAAGAAACCTAGATATAAAGAGAACACATGGATTTCATTCAGTTATTTTATACTTCAGGTAGATTTGAAGGGAATGGATTTGGTTTAAAAACAAATTCTTGATGTTAAAATGGCTGTAGATTAAGGTGCTCATTATCATTTTTAAGTGGAGCAGTTTTAATTGGATGTAATGTTTCTATGAAAAGATTAATAGAATCTTTGGCTAATTGACTAGCTGGCACAGTGTTTACAATAAGCAGTATGATTATCATGAAGTGCATACTGGAAAAGAAAACAAAAAAACTTTGATGCTTACAAAGATGCTATTTTAGTGCCACGGTAATTAAAGGACTGTTCCACCCTTCCACCCCTGCCATTTCCAGGTTAAATTTTCATCAGCTCAGTCAAATAATGGAATGACTGCAGTAAAGACACATTATTCTACAATGCAGTAACAAATTATTAAGACTGCAATAAGTCTCCTAAAAAATGAAGGTAGAGAGGTCTTCAACTTCGCAATTTCCGAATTGATTGCTAGGAAGGAATTACAGCATTCATTCATTCAACCAGTCAATGAAATTACTTAAATGTTTGTATAAGCCCTACTCTCTCCATTACAGAGGAAGCTGCTCATTGCACCAACATACGATTCCTATCCTGCCTATTTTCCAGCTACCTTCTGTACATATAAGGTTGGTTGAAAACAAAGTTACCTTTATTCAGGATATTTATTAGAATTACAATAAATATCTCATTCACACAGTGTGTGTGTATGTGTGTGTGTGTGTGTGTGTGTCTGAGAGAGAGAGAGTCTGTGTGTATGTGCACAGAGAGGGAGGGGAAATTCACAATAAGGTTTGGATTTGAAGAAGCATGCTATCTCTGGATCATATAATCAGTAATGTTTATAGATATTTTCATAGAAACAGATATATCTCTATGAAAATATTTGTAAATGTTACTGATTATATGACCCAGAGATAATATCATTTGGATTTGGCTTCTTCAAATCCAAACCTTATTGTGAATTTTCCTAGTTTCTATAAACCATGTTTCATCAAGATGGGAGAGAAAAACTGAATGAATCAGGAAAAAAAAAGAGGCAAGCAATATGGGTGAAAGGGAGTAGGCCATTGAGAATCAAGCAATCCTCGACCTGGAATAGGAGATAAACAGAAATCAATCCATGTAGTCAATGCCAATAAAACAATTATAACTTTGTTAGCGGTAAATGGCTGCCCCAGGAAGCTCATATGGAGGAAAAATAATGAGACAGTGTAGGAAATCTGGATAATTGTATGGTTATTCTTGGCAAAACTGCAGAAGAATGTTTTTCAATTGTTTCAAAAGAGAAAAAAAGACACAATTGAAATAGTAAAGTTTGATCAGGAAACTGGCATTTTTGTAGGGACATTCCTCTTGTTGACTTTGCAGTTGCACTGTCTGTCATACACCATCCCTTTCACAGAGAAGGGCAATCCCAATCTGAAATCAGCGCCATCCCTTGTGGCTACTTAACAGCTTCTTTTTCAGAAGAAGATAGCAGTTGAGCATTGCTCAACTATGTTGGAAATTGGGCTTCACCATTTCTCCCACACAAAGCAAACACCAAAAGAAAATTTGTAAGCAGGACTTTGATTTTCCCCCTCTGTCTCCTTTCCTCTCCCTCCCTCCCTCCCCCCCTCCCCCCCCCTTCCTCTCTCCCTCTCTTTCCCCCTCCCTCCCTCCCTCCCTCCCCACAAATTGGCCAGATGGGAAGAGCCCAGGCTAGCTTCATGTGACGCAGTGTTGTGTAATAGACAATTGCGAAGAGTTTGAAGGTTAGGTTCAGTGACTGCCTGAATGTGCTCCTTCCCGCCCCGCCCCCAAGACTTCTTGGCACTTGTCAGTTGTTGAATGAAAGAGAAATGTTTAATTTGCTTTTAGTCATGTACAAATACAGAGAGCTATTGCCCTGGAGTACCATTTTGGAGAACTTTATCAGAGATACTAGAATTATGCCGTTTATTCAGTGATAGTGCTTCCTGATCAAACAGGCAATCCATAGAGATGCACTTGCCACATTGCCAACTAAAGAGTATTTCCAGCTCCAGTAAATATCTAAACTCATCCTAAGAATATAAAATTCTAAGCAAGCTTCAAGTAGAAACTACCCACCTTTATTCACTCAGGAAGCTTCATGAATCCTAAGAAGTTGAGACGGCTGAGATGTTGGTTAGGAGTGCTAACAAAAAAATATGTATTGCTCAGTGATCACCTCCATCTTATTATTGAAGTGGAAGATGATACACCCTGAAGTTTCTGCATTGGGGACCCATGTTTTCTGCATAGAACTCACTCACTGGCCCCTATTTTCTCGTTATTTTTATTTTCCTTTGTGTTTTATATTCTGACAACTAATATAAATTTGATGACCCCCCCCAAAAAAGAGTGCTGAATATAATCCTCAATAAAAAAATTTCTTAGGAAGATTGCCTTATTGTTTGTACATATAAATTTAGAGAACAAGATAGAATAAACTGAATAAATGTGAGGTATTATTAGCGCCTTGGAACACCAAAATAATAATTTCAGGAACAGAAAAACTGGGTTCTTGCAGAGCAGCAAAGCAGCTCCACAGTTAGGCACTGAGACCACCACATCAATGAGCCAGGCATATTTATGAAAAATGGGGGCAAAGTCTATGGAACGATGAACATAACTTATTAAAGCCTTAAGCACTTTTTGGGATATTAAAGTGTGTTAAAATTAGAATTCTGAAATCATAAACCAGCTTAAAGTACTATCCTGCCAACAGCAAACCTTTCATTTTTCTAATTCCTCCTCACCCCAACAGTCTAGCTTGATTAGCATTCATTATAATTGCAGCGTGAATTAATCTTTATTCCATTTTACAATGGAAGAAACAAAACAGACTGTTTAAGCAAATCTATGAATCAATAAAACACAAATTTCCCCAAACTTAGGTCAATAGCTAAGTGAATTTTGTTTGCCTACCCAGGGATAATATTACTTAACACGACAAGCAATAGGTCATATAACAGGTTCAGAAATGACTTGGGTTTAGCTTCCTTTGGATGGCAGGATTGTGATATTTTAAAGTATTTGAATATATGCATAAATATACCAGTTTAGTATCAGCCTTAAATGTCTGGGGAGTCTCAGAGTCTGTCTAAGATTCTGTTGATTAGGGTGTTATGCAAAATAATTTCCTAAAACATTCTCCAGAAAGCAGCTAGCTCCACAGAATCCTTTCACAGTGGTTAAACTTCAGCTCTCTCCCTCCGTCCCTCTTCTCTTCCTGGCTTGCTTCTTCTTCACAGACCCAGATTACCTCAACTAAGATGGGAGAAGAAAAGACTATTATTTTCTGTGGTCTTCAGGCATTCCTTAGGCATGCACTGAATCCCTTTAGCCAGCAATCATCCTACCAAAAGGCAGGCAAGCTGGATTAAATGTAAGCATGTTATTCTGACTCTATCACTATTTCCTGGTCAGATCCTCACAGATTGTATCTCACAGGAAAGTTGAAGATAATGGATACTATATAAGAATAGACTTTATTTATGCACAATTGTATATATTATTAAATAATTAAATGAATATGTAATTTATTTAGGTGGTTTATATTAATATAGATTTTTTTCTTATTTTTTTGCCTGTATTATAATTTCATAATTGATTTGCTGGATTGATTGCTCATTATCATTTAATTTGTTTTTGTATGCTGTTATTATAAACTGAATTTCCCTTTTATAAATAGTTATAAAAATATTCAACACACACACACCACACACACTAATGTTTTTGCAATAATTTGATTTATTTTTTTAGCTTTTGCTAGGAACCATTTACATGGATCTTCTAGAGCAGGGGTCTCCAACCTTGGGAACTTTAAGCCTGGTGGACTTCAACTCCCAGCTGGCTGGGGAATTCTGGGAGTTGAAGTCCACCAGGCTTAAAGTTGCCAAGGTTGGAGACCCCTGTTCTAGAGTAATTTTAGGAGAATGGAATTTTATCATACCTTAAATCCAGAAAACCAACTCTTTGCAGGCATCTAGTGGTTATCCATTCTCTCCTTCCCATCCCAAGGGCACAGCAACTTGCTGCTATTTGTGTATCTAAATACTAGGCTCCTTTGAAGTAGCCACTTCAAGGAGCATGGAAATTTATCATACCTTAAATCATGGTTCTCAAGCCCTGATGAGGAAGATTGGCAGTGATGGTATGGAGGAGGAGGTAGGAGGCATGATAATGGTGAATTGATAGAGTTGGCAGACATGGTGAAGAGGGGGGGGGAAAGGAAGCAGTTCAGAGAGATAGCAGTGACAAGGAAGCAGTGGCCAGGAGGTGAATGACATCAGGGCAAACAAGCACAATTATTGTTTCACTTAAAAGGGTATTGAGGTAGCAATCCTGGATTAATAGCTAATTCTGTATTGAGATAGAATGGAAACTCTTACCTCCAGTGCAAATACTGTTTGGAGGAGCCAATCCAAATAAGGAGTAAGTGAGGGGACAAAAAGCTAACTCTCCTGTCTTTCCCAAACTCATTGCCAGAGTTTTACTCTAGAATGGAGATGCTGCCTTTAAAAAAAAACACCACATGATTTGTGTTGTTGCTAATTGTGCAAATTGTATTTCTTCCAGTTGAGTCTGCAGCAGAATCAACTGCAAGAATTTCAAGAGAGGCCAAAATAAATTTCCATATCATTCCAAATATCTTCTGCACAAACGTGCATTTAGATAGGCTTTTACCTAAAATATGGTTTGAAATAGAAAATCCTACTCTGGTCAAACATTCCTTTGAATGTTGCGGAAGTTAAAAGAAACTTGTACAGATTATTAGCATTTCACCATGGATTTCCACACATTTTTAGTAACACCTCTCATTCATTTCCAGAAGTCAAATGTTTCGGGACATCTTTAGACATCCGTGCTGTGAATATATTAGTCACTAATCTTCCTTCTGTGCTTCTCTGCATATTGCCATGACGGCTTCACCTCAGGTAAATATCCATCAAAGAGAATTTCTATTTCTTATGCTATTTCAGTGTTACACTGATGTTTAGCACCTAGGCCATTTATTGAATGTTAAAAGAGAATTGATATTTGGAGCCAAGCCTCATTTCTCCGTCATCAAACAGCAGTCCATGTAGCCGAAAGAGTAGATAAGTGCCATTTACGTATGGCTTTGGGGAAAACCACTTCTGATACACTAATCCAAACTTTTTAAAAGTTCACGCAGCAAGAGGCACTTTTCATCTAAAATAAATGACATTATAAAGCCTTTTAATTTAATTTGGCATTTCTGAGTTTTCTCCTGCAGGTGGTTAATTTTGCTGAAATTAAGACATTGCCATTATATTATGAATTTCACTGATGGGATTGTGATCCTACCTATACCATTCAATCACCTAAGAAGAAAAGACTTTATTTTTTGAACATTTCAAAATTCAAACTTCCATATTTTTCCTCATATTTTTGCTGCCCCTTTATTTCAGAAAACAAAAGGAACACGTGGCTTGTGGTTTGCTTGTCTAGATATTAATTTCCACTAGAGTGCTTAATGAATAATTATAATGTTACTTCTGTCACGTGGCTTTTTTAAAAATAAAAACCTTACAATCGATATGGGAAGAAGAGTGAAATAACAATTCCATATGATGAAGAATATAATGATTAACAGAAAATATGCAGATTTTTTTTTCAGTGAACCACAAATGATCATAATAGTAAACACAAATTTTAGTGCCATATCTTGAGATCAAAATGGCATAGATATATTATGTCATCTATGAGATTCTGAAATATGGCCAAATATTTTCTAATGATTGCCAGGTCAATTATCCAACTGTTCAGTTGGAGGGCAGCCCACTAACCCATTTTAGAGGAACTGAAGTCACAAATATCCTGGGTGGAAATGCCTTGCTTTATTGAAAGGTTCAGTTGTTTGATACTTTAATGTAACTAAACTGAAAGTAATGATGGAGTGGCCCAAGGGAGTCTCTTAACTCCCTTGCCTAGTGCCTCTCCCAATGAGCAGCAGTAGTGCCAAAAATTCACTGTCCTGCCTTCACACAGCTGGCTATCTTTAAATATTCTCCCTGAGGGGAACCTCAGAGCCTTATGAGGCAGGCACCCCATAATCATGTTCCAATATACAACTCTAAAGATCTCCTCAGAAGGAAGGCAATGGTGTAAATGGCTTGGCCAGATGACATGCCACTCCAGATGTACAGTGTCTAATGACAACCACATCAAGTAGAAAGAGTATGAAAAGCTGGAGAAGTACCAGGGCCTGAAGAAGGAGCTAGAGAGGATGTGGAAAATTAAGTCCAAAATGATCTTAGTAGTGGAAAAAACACTTGGGGCTGTGACACCTAAGCTAGGACAGTAGCTCCAACAATTCCCAGGAAAAACAGCAGAGTTCCCTATCCAGAAGTGTAGCATGCTAGGAGCAGCTAAGATGCTGTGCAAAACCCATGAAGTCCCAGTCTCATGGCAGAGGACCTGAGATTGAGGAAGATAGATACTACCCACAGGGGTAACACTATATATACTGTTAATCTTATTAATGCTTTTTAAATTTCTTTTTCAGGCCCACTTTTTCATAGACATGAACCTCTAAATGTCCTTATCTTGTTTCAAGCAAAATGTGGCATCCGTTGAGATTCATTTTGTACTTCTTTTGTTCAAAAATATTCTATCAAAAACCTATCCATGGAGTGCTGAACTTCAGTTTGCATAGGTCACAACATCCTATGGAAATGTTGATTTAGTGACATTCAAAGGGGAAATAAACAACTTTGCTGTGAGCAGAATAAATATTTCACAAAATGTTATTGAGACTGAGTGTAAAAAATGCAAAACAATTACAGATGGTGGATTCAGATCAGTGGTTAAATGGAGCAATTACTGAAGGAGCTTTTTGAGACTAAGTCACTGTGTGATGAGAAAGCAACACATGCTCCAAAAATAATAACAATAATCCCCCAGTGAGACATTACTTTGACATGGTTGTGGAGCACATGTATTCTGAGGAATATGAAAGCTATGCCAGTGGTTCAAATATACTGGACAGCAGGGATGGGATTCTACTGGTTCGGACCAGTTTGGGTAAACCGGATGTTAAAGTTACAGCTGGTTTGCTGAACCAGTATTTCAACTAACTGGCTGACCCTGCCTTTCCTGCCCCTCCCAGGAGTCTCCACGCAGCCCGTTTTCAATGGAGGTAAGTGCAGGGTCTATGTGGAAGCCCTGGGAGGGAAAAAAACCTTCCAGAAGTCTGGAAACAGGCCTGTTTATGGCTTCCAGGGGGCCTTTAGAGCCCCTGGGAGGTCATTTTTACCCTCTCAAAGGCCAGGGGAGGCCTCTGGACCCTTGGGAGGGCAAAACACACCCTTCCTGGAAAAACTGGAAGTCACAAAATGGGCCCATTTCCAGCTTCCGGTGAGCCTCCAAAGCCTGGGGGAGGCTGTTTTCACCCTCCCAGAGGCCTGGGGGAGGTCTCTAGACCTTGGGGGGTGGGCTGAAAAATGGCCTTCCCAGAAAAACCAGGTCACAAAACTGGCCTATTTCCAGCTTCTGGTGGGACTCCAGGGCCCAGGGAGGCTGTTTTTGCCCTCCCAGAGGCCTGGGGGAAGCCTCTGGACCCTTGGGAGGGCAAAAATGGCCTCTCCCAGGCTCTGGAGGCCCACCAGAAGCTGGAAACAGGAAGTTCTGGTAGGCCCCACCCACCATGGCCATACCCACCCAGCAACTGGGCAGCAAACTGGTTGCTGGGATTTTTGAATCTCACCCCTGCTGCACAGGTCTCATCAGAGCTCCCAGATGATGAGTGTCTCTCCCATAAACAATATGGTAAGATGTAATTTACAGAAGCCCATATTGGATTATTCATCACCTGAATCCACAAGAACCTCACTAGGTATTAGAATTCCTGGTCTTCTGGTGGTAAATGAGTTTACAGAACTTAGGATGGTTGCTTGAGCATCCAGAATATAGCAACTGCAGGGGTACTTGAAGGAAAAGTGCTTACAAATCAAGTCTAACAAAAAGAGGATATCTGAAAAGAATGCATCAATTTTGAGGAGAACAACGCTCAGAATCAGAAATTATAGAACAGAGGCTAGCAGATCAACTTCAATTTACAATACAAAGTAAAGCATTCATAGAAAAAGAATAGGAAGAATTGCAAAGGTCTATCCAGGGCAAAGAAATAAAATACTTGCTAGAAGTAGCTCACACTACAGAGGCAAACCAGAGGGAGTCAGCAGTAGAGGATGAACAGAGCTATTGAATAATTTTCATTCCCAAACCAGGCACCCCTTTCTCTTCCTTTTACTCGGAAAGAACAAAGCCTTTTAACTAAAAAAGAAAAATTGAAACAAAGAATAATTGGGCATCTAGAACAGTACCAAAACAACAGAATAAATGTTTGCATTATAGCTTATGACAAAAAAAACCCAACTAGCACAATTATTAAAAAGATACCAATAATTGGTAATTTCAAATATAAACACCACTTCACTGCAAAAAATAAGACAACCAGCATACATTATGGCTGAGGTTATAACTGAATAACTGAGATACAAAATCAACAAATAAGAAATAAAAGCCAAACAGTGCACACCAGAGGTGGTATTCATCAGGTTCTGACCAGTTCTGGAGAACCGGTACCAGAAATTTTGAGTAGTTCGGAGAACCAACAAATACCACCTCTGACTGGAGATTTTACAGTATTCCTCCCCTGCCATGCCCATCAAGCCATGCCCACAGAACCGGTAGTAAAAAAAAAAATTGAATCCCACCACTGGTGCACACCAAACTGGAAGATTAGGCTAGAAAATACAATCAGATTATTAAAATCAGATCCAAGGAAGCTAGAACAGATGAAAGAAAATAAATCGAAGAACAAGGAGACCAAAGAATACCTGATGAAGAAATGGGGAGTTCCGGTTTGACAGGCTTCGGAGGCAGCAGGAATTCGCGTTTGTGCGCGATCCCTGCTGCGCTCGCTGCTGGAGTGCCTTCGATCCAATTGGATTGGGAGGCTATAGTTATCCTGTAGGGATAACTGAAGAGAGGGGAGATCCGGGCAGGGGTCGTGGGATATCGCACCCCCCTTCCCCAGCCGGCTTAACTCCCTTTTCCAAAGGTGGTGGAGCGGCGGTCAGCAATGGCCGTCACAAAGAACCTCTCAGCTGGACAAGTTTTGTGCAGGAGGAAGTGAAGAAAGAGAAGGCTTTTGGCTGAACCGGGACGACAATTAACATCTGAATACCCTGGAACTTTGGCTCCTTAAGTGATATATTGTTTCCCAGAAGATCGTTAAGCTACAGTGGAAAGTAAAGGGAAAGTTTTTTGTTTTTTTCTCCTCACTTCCCCACGGAGACAGCAGATGGAAATCGGAAATACCCGCTTTGGCAGCAGAAGGTACTAACTTTGAAAATTAAAGCCAAGGGGACATTAGATTTCTAAACACTGACATTTAAAAATTAAAATCTTTTTGCTTTAAGTGGGAAGGAAGAGAGGTAAATGATTTATACTAACGTTTGTTGAAGGAGATTGCTTGGAGTTTTATAAGATCAGAGATTAAATTGCAACAAAACTTCCAAAAAATACCTTGGAATTGTGTAATTGAATGCTACCCCAGGAAGAGAAAGTAGAAGAAAGTGCTAAATGAAACAGACTGTGCTGATTGTGCTGACTTTGATTGCTTGATGACTTTGGGACTTTTGTGAACTATCTTTTGAAAGACTAAGAAAACATTTGGATTGTTTAATTTTTTTTTTACAATGGTATCTGTTGAAGAACTGAAAATGCAATTTGAAAAATTAAGAGAAGAAGAAGAAGAAGGCAAGGGCTCCTTTGGATCTATCCTTTGCTTCTTAGAAATGGCGATTTCTACTTATCAGGAAATGCAACAAGAAAAAGGCTGGGATGATGAAGAAGAAGCCATCTTTAATGGACATATGATTTTAAATGAGAAAGAAAAGGGTAAAAAGGAAAAGAAAATGGAGAATTTAAGTTCTAAAAAAACAACCAAGAAAGGGAAAAATAAGGTGAAAAATCGATATAATGTCAGAAAGCAACAGAAGAGAGGAATACAACAGAGAGGGGAGACTAAAAGGCTGGAGATTGAGAGAGGGGGGGGGGGTAAAAAGGCTAGATTTGACAAGGAAGGAAGGGAAAAAGTGAAGGGAAGTTATAAAGGCTTAAAACAAGATGCTAATAAACAGGTTTTTTTTCAGAGATAAAGGGTAAAACATAATCTAAAAAGAGATTCTGCAAAAGTACACAAGATTGTATTGTAGTATTTGTATTTGAAATATGGGTTAATAGAATATTGTAGGGAATGTGTAAAATGCCTAAGATTTAATTAATAGAGTTTAATTAATTAATTTGTTATGGAACATTATTTTTAATATACTATAAGATCATTATGTTTTATATTTTAAAATGTTAAGTAGAATGTACTAAGCAGAATCAGAATAGAAACTATGTATTATTTTAAGTGTTAAATTTGGGGGGAAATAGAAAGGTGTCATACTTCAACCAGTGATTACAGGAAAAAGTTTGTGGTAAAGAGAAAAGATAAATAGATAATTGAAAAAGAACGGACAAAAGATACAAGTATAATGATTTAAATTGAGATTAAATAAATAAAATAGAATTAAGAGAGTGAAAAGAGAAGATATGAAATAGTATATAAGGTGAGCATGAATTTGATTTATGTCTGTACAAAAAGTTATAACCTGGGGTTAAGCCGCTTTCTAAAAAGAAGTTTTATGTTTTTATGTTATGTATTTTGTTTGCTTATGTTTGTTTATCGAGGATTAATGATGTTGGATAAGAACATATGAAATAGTAATAATATGAAATATAGTAATATGAAATACATGAAAGTATAAGTTTAATGAATAAAATTGAACAGAAATAAAGGAAGAAACAGTGAGAAGTTGGAAAAGAGTAATGTACTTAAATGAGATGTTTTATTTGTTTTGTTAAGCAGTTTTTAGAAAAGATGTTTTATGTTCTTATGTTTTATGTTTTGTTTGTGTGTGTATTGTTTTTGAAAATTAATAAAATTTGTTATTAAAAAAGAAAAGAAATGCCACCTAGAAACAAAGAAGACTAAGGAAGCACTGGAAACACTAAAGCAACAAATAACAGTTATAGCCAAGAAGATTAAGAAACATGAAGCTTGAATAGCACACTATAGATAGAATCTCAATTTTCAGGTGAATCGGTTTTTCTACCAATCCATCAGTGGAGAGACTTCAGAGAACCAATGAACCAAAACCTGACCAAAACAAAAAACAGTGCAGTTCTGGGTACAGATTTGGGACAACTGAAAGAAATACAACAAGAATCTAACTTGGATAAAGAAGGTGGATAAGAATGAAAAGAAGCTGAAACTCAGTACAATGTAGGATCAGGATTCTGTCCATCTGTCCATCACCAGGAAAACATTCTGAAATCTATAAAGAACTGGACAAATTTGTTATGGAAGGAGAAGTCTTCCTCTATTCTAAGCCCCCTCTCGCTTGGTCATATAATGTAGAGTAGTGTTTATGCAGCTGCCCTATGCTTTCCAGTGCCCACATCATCACACACATATATAAATGCAATGTGAGGGTTCAGCAGAAACATATGTAGCATATCTGCACTTGCCCTGCAAAGACTCTGTCCTCCTTTTGTCTTTGTCTCTCACACATACTAATACAGAGGCTTCCTTTGGCCACAACTTAGGGAATGAATTGGAAAGAATGCCTAGGCCATTCTCTGCATGTTTTCCCCAGCTTGTTTAAAATCAGGGAGTGTTTGGACATGATGAATTTCTTCTCTCACATTTATTGTTTGACTAATGGATAAAACAGTGAAAGACTTCTGAGCCAGAATTTTTAATAGCCTTGCCACATATTTGCATTAAATCTTCTCTATGTTACCATAGCTATCAGAGACTCTCTAGATGCACCATGTAGTGATACTGAATCCTTACTATTTATGTAAACAGCTCAAACGAAGTAGAAACATGCAAAGCAAATCATTAGAAGTTTACTTTAGGCTATACAACATTAATGTTATTCATCACAATGTGATATGCAGTGTCAACAAATGGAGATATTCAGGTCACTAAGCACAGAAGCTCTTGTAAATCCACTTGCTGTGACAACAGTTGGCACAAAGCACTCATTTTATGCTGTTTATTATTGACCAATTTAAGGCTCCTTATGTGTCTCTAGGCAAGGCAGAGCAGGATGGAAAGTTTAAATCCCTTCTGCAAGTCATCCTCCTCCACCATCAGGGCAATATTTTTCCTGACTCCTACTTCTTTCGTATAATTATGACCTACATCTTTCAAGCAGAACATATGCTAGGGATGTGAGACTATTCTTTTCTTCAGAATGGAACATCAACACTATATTATCTTCTCCACAAAGAAAGAAAGAGATAAAGTCCCTATGATATCTACTGAATAAAGCCACAGGTGGAGAAATTGATAGTACCTGTAGTGCTTTATTTTGATTTGGAACCTGTTCATTTTTGTGTGAGAAAGCAAAGGGATCGATACAGGAACACTACCATCAAGGTGAGCAAGTATCAAACATCCAGAATGGGGAACATGAATAACATAGAGATAGGCCCTAATCTGGAGTCCAATTAGTTGATTCCTTAATTTAACCTTGTTTGAAAAGTACCTTTATAAAATCAGATTACTTAGTTCAGTCTATTAACCAAGCACCTCCTCACAACTTCCTGTCAGCTTTCAATAACCAAAATCAGTGGAGAATCAGGCTGGCAGGCAGGTAAGTTGCTACTGCTGAGTGTGAAGGGAGGGGTGTGAGGGACAAGTGTGGCATTGTGTGAGTGCAGTGGAATTTAGGGTTGCTGCTGTTGGGTGTGGGAGGCTTATCCGAGTGACTTATGACCTTCCCTGCCAACTTCCCCATTGATTTTGCTTCTGGGAAACTGACAGGGGAGATCATACATGTCAATCACCTGAAGATGGGATTTTGTGAATGTTTTAAGTGAGCTGGTTGCCAAGCACTCACATCAGGATCACATGACCATGCAGGTGCTGGGGGCCAGAAGTTAGAGGATTGGTCAAGTACCACTCATTCAGAACCATTATAACTGAACTGTCATTGAGGACTACTTATGTATTTTGATGAAATCATTGGATCCTGTGGACACATCTGATTTGTGGTGAGGCTGTTCTATGACCCTTACTATCCTTACTATTCTTCAGTGTAAAAAAGCACAATGTCCAGCAGGAAACAAATCAATTGCCCTTTTTCCTTCTTTGAAAGTATGCTTTGGCCATTATTATATATTATATATACATTTAGCACTTATACTTATTTTGTCCCATTTCACAGTGGTTTACAGAGTCAGCATATTGCCCCCAACAATCTGGGTCCTCATTCTACCTACCTCAGAAGGATCGACGGCTAAGTCAAGCTTGAGCCTGGTGAGATTTGAACTACCAAATTGCAGGTGGCCAGCAGTCAGCAGAAGTAGCTTGCAGTATTGCACTGTAACCACTGGTTACTTCCTAATTACACAGGCGTACTGGTTACCTCCTAATTACACAAGCATAACATGCTATTGTGGTAGCAGTTCCTGTCAGAAACTCAAAAAACCATTGTTAAAATCAGAATACTGGGCTTCTGCTGGGCATTGCTTGATAAAGCATATGATTCCAATTCTGGCAAAGCTGCACTGGTTTCTGGTAGATTTCTGCAATAAATTCGAGGTTGTGCTGATATAGAAGTCTCTACAAAGGTTGGGTCCTGCCTATCAAAAGAAACAACTTCCCTCTTATGTTAGGATTTATTTTGTTTTTTGTCTGGGAAGTTGGTCCATTTTGAGATGATTAATTAAGTTGTTTTTGGTGGCAACTCCAGCTTTTATGAAACTAACCCTATCAGAAGATCTTACTGTGCCTTCCTTTCCCACCCTAAATATGTTAAAAGTGTCTTTTATACTCAAACCTTTCACACAAAAAATATATAGGGGGTGTTTATGGATGATGTGTATCATGATGTTTCAGTTGTTTTATTATTGTAGTTTGGGTCTTTCAGTTGTTAAGTTACATGGTCAGTCTACTGTATATGGGAATGAAATGGGATAGACAAATAAGCAAATAAAGTCTCCCAGTTTTTAGTTATGCATTCAAAATGGTGTAATACCAAATTATCCAGAGACAGTCAATCTATAACAAAAAAAGTTGATTACATTACTTGGATCCAGGATTAGAATGGAAAGAAGATAGGGACTGTTCAGTTATTACTTTCTCTGGAGCTACCATACTTTACTTGGAAAATGTAATCTACACTTAAGCATGATTTCTCCTTAGAAATTAATGATATTAATTTATTAATCATTCATATTAATGACATCAGGACAGAGAATGTATTATGTTGGCATTATGAGTGCTGATAGATAGGAATACATAATTTTAAAACTTTGTTATGTCTTCCAGACACAAAGAAATAACATGTATTAAAAGAGCCTGAGTTGTAAAGGAATAACAGCAAAATTTAGAGAATCAGATTTGCAGAAACAAGCTCTTGATTTTTTGCTTTCTAAAGGTACTTGACATCTGGCTATTTTCCACTTATAGGAGTTCTGACCATATTGACAACATATTTTTATGTGCAACCCTCTCCTCACCCCACCCCAAAAATACAAAATTTGGAAAGAAAATAAGAACAGCTTGAATGCTCAGCAAAACGGCAACAGCCTCTGGGTTTTGGAAGAATGTTAAAAGAAAGTTTAAGCTTAAAATGCTTTATTACTTTTGTACTTTTTAATAGTGTTATTTGTTGTAGTGTTATATGTTTATTTATTTGAACAGCTAACTGGCATTATCTCTCAATAGGAGGTTCTTGTAAAATGAAACTATTATGTCATGAAATTCATTTCTCTGTAAAAACAATTTACTTGAAATGATGGTAAAGATGGCCCACATGCTTGAATTAGTGCACATACACATTCTTTGCAGACATGTTTTATTGTACATCAATTTGTGTGCATCTTTTGTTTGTATAATGTAGAAAAGGATGAGTTCTTTCAACATACGTTTTATTTTCCTAAACAAATTTGAAGTGATGGCTCACCATAGGAAAAATTTTTAGTGTAGCCAAAGCATGACAGTTTTAGAAACATCGAATATATTTTATATCCCTAATTCAAATCTGTTTCAAAGCATTATAATCCTCAAGCATTACAATCCCCTATGCACTTAGGCTGCTGAGGGATTTCAGTTGTGTGTACTTTGGACTGAAGATAAATTAATATTAATTATGAAAATAATCTGGACTAGAAAAGTTGAATATGATGATCTCTCTTGCCCTAAATAATATATAAAATTTCAGCAGATGGTTGCTTTTTATCTAATAATGAAAAAATGCTATCAAATGAGAGCTTTGAAAGTAGAATGATTGGAACAAAAAAATTAATGTATTACTTATACTATCAAATTCTAAAATATTTATATGAATAAAAGGTAGTATTTAGATACACTGATTTGATTGCCTCAAGAAATCCCATCACTACATTTTTTGGAAATTCCCATGTAACTATCAATGGTGCCAAGGAGGCCTAATAGACAAATGCCATTAAGAGCCATAAATATGCTGCTTTAATTGCTTTACCTGAAAAGATTACTGGATGTGATCTTAAATCACACCATGGTTATCAGGAAAATGTAATTAAGAACAATTCCATTAACAAGAACAGTGAATTGTTTCACAAAATGAAGATGTTAGAAGGGACATGACAAATTGAGTTTCATGCTAAAGGTCTGCATGTAAAGGAAACTGTGGTAAGTGTAGAAGATAAGTCTTCTGTACCAGTTTTCTCCAACCTGGAGTCTTCCAGCTCTGTTATATATAAAATATTCCACAATTCCCAATCAACATGGTCATATTGGACAATTTTGGAAAGATGGTGGAAGAAAGATGATATATAGTGCAATGATCTGTGAGAATGTTCTTGAGAGACAGGAGGGAGAGGAGGAGCCACAATGGTCAAAATGTGGCCACTTAGCTCACAGAAGGAATGTGGGCATGGCAAACATCTCAAAAGGGACCTCTAGTTTCTTGGACTGTAAAGGTAGAGAAGGAAGATATATTTTCTGATTTGCAAGATTCTATTATTGTAAGTTAACAATAAATGTAATGTTATCACACAGGGTTTGTGGTACTTGTCGGGACTGTTTCAATAGTGGTGTGTTTTGTCTCAATGCTTCTGTAGCCCAAATGGCACCATCTTTATCAGTACGCTGAGAGAAATCACAGCTGGCCAATGTACAAAAAATATTGGTGGGGTGGGATAGGATCAAACACTCTCTTCTCACACAGGGCAATGAAAGGCTAGCCTGCTTTATGGGGTTTTATTGATGGAACACGTGGAAGGAATTGGAATCCTGACCAGAATTAAACTATACTGTAATACTAAAATATTTGGAATAAGATTATTGCTGGTATGGATTGGAACAGTTTTCTGTGTTCTAAGTATAGGTTTCTAAGTAATATCTAGTTTCTAGGTATAATGACTAAAAATCCCGCGCGTTAAAAATTACAGTACACATGCAAAATGTAAGGAAGTAAGTTTGGCCTCAAAAAGGAGTGATGCAATTTAAAGTGGTCTATATTTAAAATAATTGATGGCTCAGTGCAATGATTTTGATACATCTAATCATCAGTCAATTTGAAGAATTATTCCACCCAGTTTGCAGGAATGAACCTCAGTCCTACAAATGCTCTGTGGAATACCCAACATCACGTCTATTATTTTTTACCCAACATACTTTTATCATAGCCAGTTTGATCCAGTGGTTAAGGCACCAGCTAGAAAGCAGGAGATTGTGAGGGGTTTTTTTTTGTTTTTTTTTTTGGCAGCTTGCAAACTTCTACTGGCTGAGGCTGCAGTGGTTCAAATTTTGAAGAAGGAATGCACAACAGAATGTCATTAGCAAAAGTTTTAAAATGGATTTTTATAGGGAATCAGTCTTTTCCCAATCAGCTGCAGAGGATGCAAGCTTCAGGAGAGGTCAGCCATGGTGAATCTATCCATGATGGACTGCTTTTGTTGGGCTCTTAAACCTCTCTCCCCTCCTACCCTACCCCTGAGATTCTTAGGTTGCTTTTGGGAAAATAAATCAGAAAATTGCTGTACAATGTACTGTAGGTGCCTAATTAAGGCAAAAATGAGAAATAATTACCTAATTGGGACAAAGTTCCTTATCACTGCTCTCCCTCAAAGCAAAGAATTAGCATGCAGCCCTGTGAAGAAGACAGGAAGATGCCATTTTGACTAAGCAAAGATTTGTGTGCTGGTCAAAAGAGAGAGCTCATGCACTATCCACAAACCTATCCAAATGTAAGAAAGTGTGGCCTGCAGAATCTTACTGTGAAATGGGTAGAGAATCACTTTTCCCTCTCAGAAAAAAAACTCACTACTTCTTGTACTTGGCAGTGTGACTGAATTTTCCTTCAGATTAGATTACCTTTTCTATCAAGCAATTTTCACTTTCTCCTAGTGCCTTTTACCCCATCTGGCTTTATATTTCTTAAAGGTGCTTCTGGCAGTTCGCTGTCTTCTCTATGGTATATCAAACTGCCATTTAGTAAATTCTCAGCAGAGCTGTATAAGCTGGCAAATTTTCTACAGCTCATGGGACTTGGATTTGGGGTTCTGTCTAATGAACCTTCAATAAGCCTGTCAAAAAGAAGCCTCCATACAGCAGACATTATATTTAGAGTCTGTCTACTACACTCGTCTCCTCTGTTGAGTACAGTGTGTATTGCATTTCTTTTTAACTAGTCAGCTAAATAGTTTATGTCTACAAAACTCAATGTTAGCCTAATAGCTTCATTCCTGAGTGCCACTACAGGCAATGTAAAGTCCCCTTCAAATGATACTCCATTGCCTTAGTGTAAAAGAATATGGTTTATTAAAGAATGAAGTTAGCTGATTCATAAAAATGTATTGCAATCTGAAGTTGGATTTATTGATTTGATTGCTCTACTTATGCTTTGAAATCCAGAAGTTGAACTGTTGGGAAAATAACCCACTGCACTTAATGAAAGATATTCTACTACATACCTTGCCAATGGTTTATATTTTCAGACTAATTCAGATTTCTTGCTTTCTGTGTCTGAATCACATGGTACCTAAAGATACCTAAAGAGACATAATTCATGCTCTGAATTTCTTTTTTTTTTTAAACAAGTTTTATTTTCAAGACAAACAATACATAAATACACATAAACACAAAACATAAAAGCATAAAAAATCTCTTTTCTGAAAGTTGCTTAGTCCCGGGTTAAAACTCTTGGTACAGACACAAGTTCAGTTTCATATTCATTTTACATACCATTTCATATCTTATTAACATTTTCAATTTTCTATATAACTTCTCCTCTCCTTTAAATTTTCTCAATTTTTTTTTCCTCCTCTCAATTCATATCCTAATATTTATTATTCTTTGTCTGTTCTATTCCAGCCAATCATTTATTTTTCTTCTTTAAAAAAAAGAAGAAATACTTCTCCTGTACACTATATGGAGTATGATGCCTTTATCTTTTTCCCTTATATTTATAGTACTTAATATAAAATACATAACATACATTGGGATTCTGTCTGGTACATTCTAAAATTATACTATATTATCAAAAATAATACAAATCTATTCATTAGTATTGATATTCATTCATATCTTAGACGTTTAACTCATTACTTTTCAATTAAATCACATGCTTTTATGAGAGCCCTATTTTCCATAATTATCCCCCCCCACATCACATATTATAGCTCAATATTTCGTTGAAATGTTCCTCCTTCTTCTACTTCAAATCTCATTTCACAAAAGATTTTGCTAGTATACCTTGTTCTAATCATTAATTTTAACAATCATTTATATCTTAAACATTTTATCCATTTCAATTGAATATCATGCCTTTGTGGGAACACTTATGCTTTCCACGATTATTACCCCCCACATCACAATCTTGAATCATATTTCATAACAGTACTCTCTTTTTCTTAACAAAAATTTCACTTATTTGTGTTAGATATTTTATCACATTTTAAGCTACATATTATTTCTAATTTTCTATAATTACTTCTAAATACAGATATAAAAATGCAATCTTATGTACCTTTCTAGAATCCCATTAACGATAAGATCTATCCATTATCTCTGAAAAACTTTTGCTTCTTAATATCTTGCTCCCCACCATTAGAGCTTCTCATCCCTTCCTTTCTCCCTTGCTTCTTCTTCTCCTTGTCCTTTTTAACCCCTTGTCTCTCCACCTCCCTTTTATTCTGCTTTCCCCCTTTCTGTTGTTTCTTAACATAATGTCCCCTTTTCACCTTATTCTTTTCTTTTTGGGCTGTTTTTTCAAATCTTAAAGACCTCTTTTCCTTTTTCTCTTGCTTTTTCCCGTCTCCAATCAAAGTCCTTTTTTCATCAAAGATGGCTTCTTCTTCTTCTTTGTCCCCATCATCCTCATTCTGCTTCGCATAAATATAAACCGCCATTTCTAAGTATTGAAAAATAGTGCCAAGTCCATCTTCCCCTCCTTGTTTTTCTCTTTCATATTTTTGATATATAAGTTCCAATCCATCCACAGATGATGCCATTGTGTAGAGAAAAAGTTTTTCCAAACAACCACCCAGATGATTTAATCAGAAATAATTTCCAAAGGTTCCAAAATCACCAAACAATCCAAACAGACTGTTTCTTTTAAATACCTTCTTCTTCTTCACTTTTTCTTTCTGAGGTTAAAGTAATCACAAATCCTTTTCAAATATATATTTTTGGAAGTTTTTAAACTCTTTGCAATTCTAGGCAATCTTCTCCTTATTTTCAAATTTTGCTCTGATTTTTTTTTTCACTCTCCCTTCCCACTCACAGCCAAAAAGATTTTTTTTCCCCGCTGTCACTTTAGGAAGGAGAGTAGAACAAAGAAAAAAAACTTTCCCCTTTAGGGTATTCGCAGCTTGTGGCTCTCACAAGGAACAATATATCCTTAACAGCTTTCAAGGTTCCAAATCACTTTCTCCCGTCTTGTCCCGGTTAAAAGCACCTTTCACTTTCTCCACCTTTCTCCCTCCTGCACTTGCTTACCCGGCTGCAGCTTTCTTCATGGCGGCCATTACTGACCGCCGTTCCTCCACCTCGGGAAAAGGGAGTTTAGCCGGCTGGGGAGGGGGTTTGCGACACCCCCAAACCCCTTGCCGGATCCCCCCTATCTTCAGCTGCCTCTACGGGGCAGCTATATCCTCCAGATCCAAATGGATCGGGGGAACCTTGGCGGCGAACGCAGCAGGGATCGCGCGGTTGCAAATCCCTGCCGCCGCCGAAGGCTAGCCAACCGGAAACCCATAATTCATGCTCTGAATTTCTAATATACAACCATGAAAGAGTGTTCAGAATCAAGACTTGTCTCATTCGGCATGTTATCTACTGCAGTGGCGGATCAATAACTTGGGCACAAGGGAATTAATGTCCCTGGCTGGTGCTACATTCATTGATATCATTAATATCAGGGATATGTTAGCAGCCACTGATAGATGTATCAGTTATATATTAGTCTATTTTTAAACTATTCAAAGCTGGTGACATCTCCACACCTTGCATAGTGGATTCATTGTTTAAAGAAGCAGTGAGCATTTATTTTTGTCTGTTTCAAATTGCTCCCCATTCAGTTCTATTCATCCTATGTCCTGCTATTATATTAATGGCAGGGGAAAAATCTTTTCCATGTACTTCTTCTGTACCAAATGCTAAATTACATGCTAAAAACTAAACTAAAATAAGCTACATGCACTATTGTGTGAGAATAAAATGATGTTTGTGACTGTTGAAGTATTCTCAGGATCTTAGAGGACTGTTTAGTTCAGGGGTCTCAAACACAATTTACCTGGGGGCCGCTGGAGGCAGAGTCTGGGTGAGGCTGGGCCGCATAATATTATACTTTATATTATACTTTATATTTATATTATACACTAATATTATACTTTCATATCACAGTGGGGGCCACAGGATATCGTCCTATGGGCCGCAATTGGCCCACGGGCCACGAGAATGAGACCTCTGGTTTAGTTAGAATAACAGCCTTAGAGCAGTCTTTTTTTCACACAAACAACTGCAGAACCTGCCATAGAAGTGTGGGCGAATGAGTTGGAGTTCACTTTGCTAATTTTTCAAAATGGTTTTGTTTATCTTTAATTCTAAAAATCCAGAGAACAATTGACTGGGCAGTATAATAAGAATAAAAAGTACATGAGCATGAGGATACCTGCAAGGGGTTCTTTATTCTTCCCCCCTTTTGTAATATTTCATATGTCTTGTTGGTTCAGAGCAGTGAAGAGCATTATACAATTTACCTTTTCTACAATAATACAATACAAAAACTGAATTGTGCTGTAAGCCCTGCTATCATGTTTAGTGACATCATTCAAGGTACTACAGTTTCCCTGCCCCAAAATCTCTATGGTGATTTAAGAGAATTGATTAAAATGCTACCTGGACTTTACTAGTAGTTAATGTTTGTGCCTCCATGGGTCTGTCAGGAGTGAAAATTAAGGTTAAGGGTATATATGCATTAAACATTGTAGAATAACATTTATTTAAAACATCCTGCTGTTTCATTGTCAGCTTAGTATTCTTGTAATGGTATGTGGGAATGACTTTAGGAGACAGGGGGAAAAGCACAGCCAGGGAAATTATTAAACAACAGATAGCTTAACTCACAAAAGGAATATGAAAATGGCACCCCTGGTTTTGTAGGTTGTAAAGATGACAGGGGAGAAATGTACTTTCAGACTTGCAAAATTCTCTTAATATAACTTCACAATAAAGTAGAATTAGTCCATTTGATCATGCTTCCTATGTGAACTTGCAAGGCTGACAATTTCATACACAATTCAGAATGTTCATTGTTAAGCATAGTTTTTATATTAGAACACTACTTGCGCAGTACAGATTTGATCAACATGTAAGGGCCAACCTATGTAAGTGTTTAGAACCTGAACTTTCTATATTCTGAGCTGCAAAACTATTCAACATAAATATTATGAGAGAATAGTTTGCTGGTATCAAAATAGCAAGGCAAAAAGCATATATAGTGAAGGAGTATTTTTTTAAACTTATTTGCAATGACCCTTTAGCTCTTACTAGTTTTGGTAAAATCTTTCATTTAAATATTTTCGAACTGAATATTTGTAAAGTTTTACCCCAGAAAATATTGTACAACAGCTAAAAAATAAAAAGCCACAAAAGATATAGAAAAGTCTCAAAGGCGGTTTCTCATAGTGTTACAGTATGTAGCAGAAAAGCATGTTAAATAAATGAGACATATTGCATCATCAAGAAATAGCTGCTATCTTTTTGGTGCTACTATAATGGAGATTCAACTTTTCTCCCATATCAAATATTTCTTTAAGGTTTTAGAAATGCTGTTTTTTTTAACAAATCCAAAGATAAATCCTTGCCTCCAGGTTCTTTTTCATCTCTTGGTTTATCCTCTGTATTTCCACTCTGTCCTCTGTCTTAGTACTTTATTTCCCACTGTTTCTATATTGACTAGAATTTTCATCCCCTCTTCATCCTTTTTGCCCAAAATTCTTCCATATTGTTGTCTGTCACAGCTTTCATTTTTATTTTACAAACTTCTTCAAAAAATACATGTAAAGATGCACAAATTATTGCTGTCAGTTTGGTTATAGGTTTGTCTCCCACTTTTTCAAAAATTCTTTAAAATATCTTAAGTCCGATACCATTATCTGTCATTTTGTAAATTTCACTTTTCATTTTCCTGCCTGGAATTTTAGTAACCTCTAATGTCCCATTTCTATATGCATAAAATCTCAAGTTTCTTTGTTGTTTTATTCTCAACTTTTAACCTAATAAACAAAACAAAATTTGTGTTCCCAGGAAAATGTTTTTTTCCAGTTTTTAAAAGTCTTTTTAAAAAGTCCAAATATTCTAAAATCATCTGGTCTCTTAATCCATTTAAATCTTTCTTAGATTAAGTTATTTTTAAACTTTTCCCCATTTGTTATATATTTTTTAGATTCTTTAAACTGTTTTTATTTTCTTCTATTTTGGAATGAAGTTTTACTCACCATTTGGTAGTTTTCCAAATGTTGTTTGGAAGACCTCTTTTAACTGTAAAATAATTGTAAATCCCAATATGATTAGAAAATGAGTGGAGAACCCCAATGCCCTTAAGAGCTCCATCATGGTTGAAAGCTTGATGACTCTCCTTGTCTTCCAAGTCACAAACGTACTATGTGACCTCTAGTCTCCACATGAGGCAGAGCCATCCAGAGCACAATGAGCAATCTCTCATCCTTTCCTTGTCCAAAGAGGTTCTGTTGGATTGAGTTTGCCACCGCTCTGTTGGTCATCACTGCATGGTTGCCTTTATTCTTTCAGATATGTCTAGTTCACCATTTTCCTCATCTGAAAATATGAATCAGCTGTTGTTGAATGAGTAAAACACATTTTTATTCTGTTTCCATTTTTTGAAGTTTAGTTTTGGAGATATCTGACTTGGAAAATATTGTGCACTCTTTCACTGTGAAAGGTTGGGTCAATGCATTGAAATGAAAAACAAGGGTAGTGGACATGATCTTCTTCTATCCCAGCCACACTTCTGTGATTTTGATTAAAACAGTGGACAATAGGATTGATGGTCTTAGCTATTCAACTTGGCAGCTAGTTATGAAATGAACATGACAGAACTGAATAACTTTCTGTAACTGAATGATGTCCTAAAATGATGAAGAGTTTACCTTTGAAAGTTGAAGGACTAAAGTATTTTGATTTGGTTCAGTTGTGTCATTTCATATTAAAGAGCTTTATGATTTCCCCTCTTTTTAAATACATGTAAACAATGGGAGGATTTTTTTTTTACCCTTTGAAATTGCATTCCTTTATTCTGGCAAATATTAAAGTACAGCAATTTTAAGTCAGCAGAATTAGCTTGATGGATTTTGTATTTCTTTGCCAATATTGCTTGTTTTTATCAGAATTAGCTCACATCTCTTACTAATCCATCATTTAAGTCTCTTGTGAATAATCTTCTCTGCATTATCTGAGTTCTAACCATATGAAGGAAACCAATGTAATTATTATTATGTGAGAAGGTATCTGAGAAGAAAAATGAGGACTTTGTGCTATCATGGTTATATGACAGAAATCTCTCTGAAAGTAAAGAACCAGTTACTTGCAGCAATATATTATAGTTTAACATAGTTTCTTAATTTTAACATTTAGGCTAGCTTTGAGGCAGTTACTGAATTAAAAAGTGGCTCAGAAATATTGATCACAATATAAACAAAATAAAAAATTCTATGGAGCCAATTTATCCCATCAATAGTCACCAAGGCATCAATGATATTAAGAAAATGATTTATGAGGTAAAACCATCCACTGCCAATGTATGGTAACAGAGGGGAAAGAAGCTAAAATGCTGCTACATTTATATTTTGAATAGTGGGTTCCTAAACCAGCTTTAAGGAAATGCAAAGGTGCTGAATAGAAGATTGTTTTATTATGGACAAGGTCTAGTGCTGTCATTGTATGCTTGGATTAATATAACCTCCACTGTTGCTTTGCAGTGTGGAAAGTTAGCACTGGATCTTTTCCATATATTATCATCCTGCAATAGTGCCTGGATAATACAGTTTTTTTCGGATCAAAAAATAAAACTCTCCTTCTTTTCATTTTAGTGTACATAAAATGTAAGGAGAAAACTGTCTCCTGGTGCTATACGCATGGAGGAATTTGAAGTTTTACATCAATAGTAAAATTAGGATTGATACTAATATTTTAGTATTTCAACTTTTATGTGACTACTAAAATAAGTCAATATTAACATCAAGTTATTATGTAGAATCATCGACTAGAACCAATAAAACTGAAATTATATTTTTCTTCATTTCAAGCTATAATAATTTCTACTTGATATAAGAAACTTAGCAAATTGAACAAGCCAGTAAAATTATGTTATGTTTTATAATATAAAAACTTCAATTATACTATGCACCCATTTTTAATATTAATATCCAAAATGATTTCCACATTTTTATATTCTATATTCATGTTTTTCATACATGAAGTTAATTTTGACATCAGGACATACTCCCATAGCTTGCAGATCCTCACAAAACTAATGTCCAGTAAGAAACATATAGAACCTTATCAGCTGTTACTATGTACAAAGCTAGTTCAGTGTAGAACATAAGGTTTAGACATATGTGTAACATATTCAAAAGAAAAAAATCTACCTTTAAAATGTATTACTTTCTATTATAAATTATTTTATATTTAATTGTTGGGCTTTACAACATTAGTACCAAATATGGAAAAAAAACACCCATGAAAGTATTACATTTCCAATGACTTTTAGACAATGAATTGTCTATTTTGGCAATGAACATTAGGGTAATTACAACTAATACAACGTCATATACCGATTTTCTCTAATATTGACTATAAGTTTGCTGTTTTACTTCCATTAGAAGCATTGTTACATGTGAATTGTTCCATTTGAACTTAGTATCCATGCAATATATTTCTTGGGATGAAGAATAGAACTCTCTCTTTCTATCTCTGTGTATGTTTGTGTATGTATATGTACACACACACACACACACACACACACACACACACTAACTTTTGAGTTCTGAAACAAGATAGTGTAAGGCAACTATTTTTAATCATGGTTCCTTAAATGGGCTAAGTTGCACAATGCATCCCAAATCTGCTACTACGATTCTTATGGAATTAAAATTTGACAAATTTTATAAAATATTTTATGACATTAAAAATATAAAACATTGTATGACATCAAATAAAATGTGATAAAACATTTCCTATGGTCAACTCCTGATATTTGACTGTGCTTATGCAATCCAACAAAACTTAGTTTCAAGGCAGATACTTCTCTGAATATCTCCCTGAACTTTCCCAGTGAAGGTAGTCCATTAGAGACTCTGTCATTGCTGAAGGCACTGAGGAATCTGGTAAGGAAAAATTTCTGAAAACATGATCCAAAGAATGATACATAGTCTAGTTATTCATAGTAGTACATCTCCAAATTTGGAAGAAATATATCACTGCATACTAGATTTAGGTAGTCCTTGGGTAACAAGTATAACTGAATCAGGTAACTCTGTTACTAAGTGACTGTCATAAAGTGAAAAAAAAACCATGACTTTACCAACTCACAACAGCAGTTCTGGTAATTCTGTTTATAGTTAGTTGTTAAGCAAATTGTGTTCAATTAAGCATAACATTATATGACCATGACTTGTGACTTCTGCCAGCTTCCCTATGAACTTTGTTTGTCAGAAACTAGCAATGAAGATCACAATGGCAATTATGACGGAGCCTGTGATATGCCGGGACTGTTATAACCCCATGTTTGTTGCCAAGAGCCCAGATCACAATCATGTAATCACAGGAACATTGTGATAGTCAGAACTCTGAGGATTGGCCATAAGTTTCCTCATTTGTAACTTTGAATGGTCACTGAATGAGCAATGGCTAATTAAGGAGTACCTGTAATAGGCTCAGAAAATTATGTTTTATAATAGCTTTTTCAGAGATCTAGCTGGCATGATGTTGTTTATATTAGGTATACAGTCACTCATCTCACAACAGTGACTCTGCTATTAAAAAGGACTTTTGATCCTCTGTGAAATATTCTTTCTTTTGTTCTAATGAGAAAATAATAGCAAAAGTTGAAAGTTGTGATATAATACCATGTTTCTCCAACAATACGGCCCCCTCCAATAGGAAGACTCAGAATGTTTTCTAGGCATAAGGTGAAATTAAGCCCCTCCCCCAAATTTAGGCCTAGTTTAAAACATGCAAAATTGGGGGGGTGGGGGGAACTTGCCATTAGGAGCACCCCGCGGGCAGCCACGCCTCGCCACCAGCCTCTCCTAACGGCCGATCATGGCAGAACGCGGAGAGCTCCTTACCCCTGCCAAGTGCCTTTGCTGCAGACCCGGGTATGGTGCTGGGTGCAGGCTGGTCAGCGGGTGGGTGTCAGCATCAGCATGGATGTTGGCCTCGGTGGCAGTGGGGCACTTTGCATTGCGCCCGCTGCTGTTGCTTCCTCCGCTGCTGTTGCTTTCCCTTCTGCCCGGGTGCTGCCGCATTTGGAGTGCTGCACATTCCTCCACCAGCAGCGTTTCAGCCGCTTCTCGGGTGGGGAAACCGTAGTTTCCATGGTTCCCACCTGCGCTGGTGCCTCTCTCACCAGCACCATCTCCAACAACAGCAGCAGTGGTGAGACAGACCCTGCTGCTGACAAGAACTGCCTGCCTTCCCGTAGGGGCATCGCTTTGATTGATGGCAGCTGTGTCGACAAGGTTCTGCAAGTCGGTGAGTCTTTCGGGGTTGGGTGGGTAGAAGCAGTGGTGGGAGGTTGATGTCATCGTTTCTCTCCCCCCCACACCTTGCTTTGCTTCCCGCCCCAGAGCTTCGGGTCATGGTCTCGTCCCTTGTACGGTCGGGCGCTCTCCTCTTGCTCCAGCTGCCCCCCAAAAAACCCCCTGTGGACCTTTCCCCCCCTCTTTAAGTTTTCTTTACTCTCATTCCCTCCGTCAGTTCCCTAAGAATACAGACTGGCCAGGCAGCTTCCTCCCCACCCCGCCCGGTAGTTTTAAAAAGGGAACCATCTATCCACTTTGCCCTTCAAGCAGAGGTAAACCTTCCAATCCAAACAGAAGAGAAAGGGAACCATCCTACAGACCCTTAGCACCAAGCTTCCCAAAGGATTCTCCCAAAGGATCCACCCCAAAGGAGGATTCATCAGAGGATTCACCCCAAAGGAGGGGAGTGCATTTAAGGGGGGGAATCGTCCTTTGGCCGACATCCACACCACCACTGCCACCCACCCGCTGACCCGGCCTGTACCCAGCACCATACCCGGGTGGGCAGCAAAGGCTCTGGGTGGGGGTAGGGAGCTCTCCGCGCTCCGCCATGATCGGCCGTTAGGAGTGGCTGGTGGTGAGGCGTGGCTGCCCATGGGGTACTCTAGGCGAGAGTGCAGGGGGGAGAAATTAAGTCACCCCCAAAAAGATGGCCTAGCCATTTTTTTGGGGGGGGGGTGTCAAAAGAAAATAAGGCCCGGCCTTATTTTCTGAGAAACATGGCAGGTTTAAAGTGTTGATTTAAGAATATTCTCCACTTGTTTCTTTGTTACAAAAAGTAAAGCACATTGTATGTGCACTGAACCAAACCAAATCTTGGAAATTAAACCTTCAAAGCGATTTTATACTAGTGCAATCTTACAAGGAGATTCGTTTCAAATCGTGTTACTTCCTTTAGCATTTAGCATAAGTTCTTGATTTTCTTAGCGAAATAACATTAACAATCCAAATGAACATATTAAAGTTTGATTCTGTAAACTAACTTCATTTCTCAGAGGTGAAAATATTTGCTTGGAAGCAGCATTGTTAGTTAGAGAGACAATAATCCCTTCATTGGTGCCAACATTCTAACAATATTAGGTCCTTGTATCTGATTATATGTGAGACAAGAGTGATCCTGAAATAAAAAAAACAGATGAAGGAAGAGCTATTATGAAATCTATATTAAAGGAAAAAATCTGTGGCAACTGAACAAACATATAAAATATGCATAACTTTTGTACAAAATCTGTCCAGCCACTCAGTATTAAACTTATGAATATCTTAATGTACTGATGGTTTCTTTTCAGTCAAATCCATTGATATTTTGAAATACCCAATTATGTCATGGCTAAATGAGCTTCATGCCTATTCCAACTATCAATATTTTTGTTTTCTTTCAGCTTTTGTTTTGATAGAAAAAGGGCATGTTTCTCAAAGAGAGAAAGGATAATTAGAAAAATGACTAGGTTGGGTAAATAATCTATTATTTCCTATCCAGTGGACAATGAAAGGTATAATCAGTTTGAAGGGAAAATTTGCCATGAGAGCGTACTCTGAGTTTCCTCTGCCTTTATGACCAAAACTCAATTTAAACTGAGAGATGTGAATTACAGAAATGCAACAGTTATATCCATGGGCTTCAAGCTATACTGAAGTAGAAACAATTAACATTTTACAGAGGAAGTGATGCTTGCTTAAGTACTGTATATATCAATATGGAGCCAAAGCCAGCAAAACTGAATTGTCCTCTACAGCAACATATTGGAACAGCTATGAGAAATTCACAAAGCCATCTACTGTTTTTCCCCCTAGGTATCATATATTTGTATGATGTCGATGGGAGAATCAGTGATGGAAAACAGTAATTAAATTAGGCATGACTACAACTAAAATAGGCAAAAAAGAATATTCTGTCAGAGTCATTGCAACTTGCTGGCACAGGAGCTACTCAGAGGGCAGGATATCAATTAATTCTCGCTGTTACATTAATCTTATGGACAAGAATGAAAATTATTTGAATTCATACCAAAGCTCCAAAAATAAATTGTGGAAGTCTTGGCAACTTTTTTCTAATTTAATATATGGTTTTTATGCATTGTTCTTAGGCTGGGGCGCAAAACTGAATTAAGAACAGCTAAAACAAAACACAAATAATAGGCAGGTTTTCTAACAGAATAGTCAATATGCATATTTAATTTTGTTCTTTATTTCTGACAAGTTCATTCATAATCCCTAAACAGTTCAGTTCTAGAAAAGCTTGGAAAGGAAATCAGTTTCAATCATTGGTTTGGATGGATGACAAAGTGGAAAAAAAATCAATTGAAAACTCATATTCTTTCTTAAATAAAAGGACGTTCACTTCAGTGAACATTATTCCTGCCAGTTTGGGGTTGTCACAAATGCTTTACGTGATCAGCATGTGTCCAGGCAGGTACAGAGTCTGGAGATCAGATTGTAATCTGGATTAAAAATAATAATAATGAAGACATGGAATTAGGTTTGAGATGTAGTGGCAGCAGCAAATGCAAATTGTTTTAAAAAGAGGCACATCGAAAATCATAATAAATGCATCTATCATGTATCAACTACAAATTAGATGACTATAAGGTAGGCATTATTGACCTGAATCAAAATTTGAAAAAACAAACAAACACCAAACCAAGAATGGTATGAAAACTGGTAGACTTGACTTTTGGAATTAATCTTATCTAATTCACACAGCATGGATCAGCATGTAAATCAAAATGCAATTATCCTTCTTTGAATTTTTCAAATAAGTTTTTTCATTATCAAAAGTCCATAAAATAAATACTTTGGGGAAATGTTCATGAAAAATAACATATAAAATATATTCAGGAAATTACTTCTTGAATAGAAGTGTGCATTCAAAAGGGCGAATAGCAAAAATATATGCCTAACTAAAACAAAACAAAATGGTTCATACAAAAGTGTAAGGCAACAGAGTTACAGTTGGAAAAATGAGTCATTGGGCAATAGTCCAAATTGATAGTCTAATCTTGGATATCATGAGCCTTCTGATTAACAGTATTGAGTTAGATGACCTTTGAGTGTCGAAGCCTGTTCTTTAATCCTCCAGATATATTCCAGTGGCTTACTTGTTTTCTTTTAAAACTTACTATCAAGAAAACCTACAGAAATAACCACCAAACTAGATTGTGTGCATGGAATGCAGTGATTTGGTTAACAACCAGTACAATGCCCATTTATACTACCTCACTAAAGAATAAGAATCAAGATTAAGGTTATTTTACATATTTACACACTTTGGGATTTATTCTGTTTGAATAAAAAACAGAAAGCCACAGTCTCAAAGTAATAAGTGCTCAGTAAAAGGGATTCTAGGTACATGTATATCTTTACTTACTTAATTTGACAGAGTAAATGAAGTTTCATGAAGTTGCTAGTATAGGAGGAAAGTAAATCTGATTCAGAACTTTGGACATGTCCCAGCTTAATATAATAGCTCATCATATTCAGTTCCTAGATTGTGAACAAGTGTTGGAAAGAAACTCTTTTCACTTATGTATTTATTAAACTTATGTGCCACCCATCTTTTCAAAAGCAGCTCTTATTTTTCATCAGATATGGTAGCAATTGTCATGCAATTGAAGAGTTTTGGGGCTAACAAAATCACAGCAGCTGACCAAGACATTTAAGGACTTAAGGAATTTATATGCAAATTTCAAACAAATAAACGGAGAGCAGGTCTGTGATCTTAAGGTGCTATTGCTGATATAATTTTATTTTTATCATTATTATTCTAAAATAATATGAGAAATCTACATACACAGGAAAGAACATGAGAAACAATGATGCCTCTTCAAATAATACGAGAAAACTGATTATTGAGATTAAGGAAGTATAACGATTTACTGCTTCTTTTCCATTTAATTGTACACACAATAGTGCTATGAAATTGGGATAGTACTTTTAAATTAGACTACAGACAAAATAAATGATTTGACCAGCCACATAAAATAATTAGTCCTTACAGTGCTGTTCAAGATAGTAGATTAGCAATGGTGAAGCAGCGGCCTTGGGATCAGAAGGTAAAACAAACAATTTAATATAAGGTTCTGATTTGAGTGGCCAATGTTGGTCTGATTCTTAAGTGAGAACAAAGATGCTGGTCACTGAAATCTAATATTCATTTATTGTTCATCTTTAATATTCATAGTAATGTTACATGAATTATTCATTATGAAAATCCTGTGTAGCTGACTAACCATCCTTTGTGGATGCAGAACCTACAAAGAAATATGTTGGAGCAGTAGCTCAAAGTTTTTCCCAGAGAAAATGCTGACTGGTCTGAATTATTTTGTTCTGTCTGAGAATCCAGAGTTTGATCAAATTTAATACATAGTTCTAAACTTTGCTCTCAATGACGGGCATAAGCAGTTCCACTTTTTAGCAATATGTGAAGAAATAAAAGAATATTGTTTCGGTCTTATCACTTGCTCCTAATAAAATGAATCCAAAATATAGTTTCAAATTCAAAGTTAGCTTTTCAGCTACTCTTCCTTGCTTCAATGCCCCAGAAACAATGCTTTCTAGAGGTTTTTTTATGTTTCACCCCATCCACATCCAAAGAGTATTCAAGGGTCTCTCCAGGGAATATGGTTTCTTTAGCATTTCATATAGTTGTCTGAATGTATTAATGAGAAATCTTTTTCTATATTAAAAAAAAATAAAGGATTATACTTGAACTGGCTGGAAACGAAATGAAAGCAAGCTGAGCAGAGCTATCCACACCTGTATTAATTATTTTGGCTCCTGTTGCTGGGTATTACCATGGCAACAGATAATGTTTTGTTACATCACTAAAAGTATGCAGAGAAACGTGTAATATCAGAATAGTATTTTAGCCTGATGCAAACAAAGGCTGTGCAAGTCACAGATAGTTAAGAGATAATAAAAATGTAAATTAGGGATGTGTCCTAATGCCATCTGCATTCAGTACCAGAATGGAATGAGACAGTTGAGTGTCTTCCTTTACCTCCCTTGGAGCAGAATGAAGATACCTAATTTGCTCCGCCCCTCATTCAAAATCCTCCAATAAGCTTCAACCTTAGGATATAGTTCACAAACACAGTGTACTGACAGAAAGGAAGAGCAAACATTATATATAAAATAAAATAACCAACTGACATGCCCTCAAATTAAATTAAAATGACCATTAGAGGCCACTCTCTCGTCTCCAATCATGGCAACTGGGACAGGCTGAATGAGGTATTAAACTGCTTAATTCATTACTTCCTCCCTCTTTAGATGTTATATGAGTCAATTAATATTATATGGGTGAATTTGTTTGTTTGGCTCAATACTGTGTTATATGCTATGGAAAACATGAATTATCTAATATTTTCTCACCATCCTCTATCTCAATGATCAGTCCCAATTTATTTATCTGGAAGCATCTTTATTTCTTAGTAGCAACAATGCTAGTATAATTTATTATACGTGTTACTAAGGTATAGTACACATCAGGAAATTAGAGAAATTACAACATTTCACCCATTAAAATTAATTCCTAAACTGAACAACCAAAGTAAATAAATGTAAATGCTAAAACAAATTAAGTGTAACAGCTATACATATTTAAAATAACAGATATATAAACAAGTACATATACACCCATGATTAAAATAAAACAGGTAATAATCTAGGAATTGTTGAGATGTCAGAGCTGATCCTGCACTAATCACTAATCAATTAAAAATTTCTTTGACCCTTATTTGAAGGCAATTAAACTTTTATAAAGATTAAGAGAAAGAGGGAAATTATTCACTGTTTTTTATTTTTTATTTTTAAAAAACCCATGTGTCTGCTTGAAGTTTACCATAAATATTCCTCATTATAGGATCCATTTCTTCATAAATCTCATTTAATTCTGACTCAACATTTTGAGTGCTTTAAAATAAGAATAGGTTTTGAAGACATGCAGTTAAAAAGCCTTGCACTGATTTGTATACTTGCAAAATGAAAAAAAAAGTTGTGTCCACATAGTTAACCTTCCCAAAACTACATAATAGGAAAACAAATTCCATGTTTGCTGAACAATAGTCAAGAATCAGGAGCAAGTCAACAAGAACTACAGCTAAATCAGTGTTTCTCTATATTAGCAATTTTAAGATGTATGGATTTCATCTCCCAGAATTCCCAAGGTAGTAATCCCAAGGTAGATTGCACATTCTTTGAAGAGTACAAATAAATGTGAATAAGAAGAGGAATAGCAATAGCACTTAGACTTTTATACCTCTTCATAGTGCTTTACAACACTCTCTGAGTGATTTAGAATGTCAGCATCTTGCCCCCAATAATCTGGGTCCTCATTTTACTGACCTCAGAATGATGGAAGTCTGAGGCAACCTTGAGCCAGCAGGACTGAACTCCAGGCTGTGGGGAGCCTGCAATACTGCATTCTAACCAGTGTGCCACCAGGGCTCTTTATCATTATTGGTATAGGGTCTCATAGTGTCGTGTCCGTCGCAAGGAATGAGACTCGGAGCCAGTGACTTGGTTCAGCTCATTTATTTGATCTCCGAGATCGGCTCGGCTTCCGAAAGAAAAGCGGCGGCTTTTATTCTTTGGCCGCGGCGGCCGCGGCCAATGGCACCGCTTTGAATCTCCCGCGATTAGTTTCCACCAATCGCGGGAGATTCGCAGCGGGCCAATCAGGGCGACTCACTCGGCCAATCAGCTCGCCATGCGTCTTGTCCAATCACTGTGCGGTTCTACAAGAATGGTAATGACCGTACAGAACACCCCTCCCCTCTTGGTAGGGTCCTACGTAACGTATCCCGTAAGTAGGCGGGGCTTCGTACTTGTCTACTTGACCTGCACAGGTTAATTAGTGTTTGGCTCCCGGCTGGTTCGGTCGGGTTCTGTGTTGCTCCTAGTCCTGTTGATGGAACCGTCTGGAAGGCTGGGCCGGGCCTTTCGTCGCAGTTCCCTCCCAGTCTACCCGGGCTGGTTGAGTTGCGGTTGCCGCTCCCGCCTGATCTTTCCGGGCTGGTTGAGCTGGCCTGGCTGCTTCTTCCTGGTGACGTGTCGAGCTGGCTGTATGCTGGTGAGTATTCCTGGTTTCTTTCTCGTGGGTTTTGGTCTTTTGGGCTTTCCCTCCCCTCTTGGTTTGTGTTGCGGGGGTTCCCTTCTGTGTTTGTTTCTGTTTGCGTGTCGGTTGTGTTTCCGTGGCTGTTCTAGACCTTAACTGGTCAATGTGTCGTTTCCATGCTCATCCGTCGGTTGTCTGTAGACGGTACGAGCGGGGGCCTGTCACTTGGGTTACGGTTGCTGGTACCCAGAGTGGGTCTCCGGTGAGGTTTTTCGCGTATACCGCGTCGCCTGTTTTAAAGGTTCGGTCTTTGCTTGAGGAGTTTGGGAGGTTTTCAGGGTTGTATGTGGGGTGCAGTCTGTCGAGTGGGGACCTAAATTTTCTCCCCATTAGTAGTTCTGCTGGGCTTTTATTGGTTGTTGTATTCGGGGTTATGTGTTGTATAAAGAGCATTTTGTTTATTTTCTCTTGGATTTCCCCGTTTTCTATTTTTTGGATAGTTTTTTTTGTAAATTGAACCATCCGTTCCGCCCTCCCGTTTGCCGCCGGATGTGCCGTCACTGTCAACGCATGTCGTATCCCCCGCTCCGCTAGCGAGGTAAATTGGGGCCCGTTGTCAGATACGAGGACGTCTGGGAGGCCGTGGGTTGCGAATAGTTTGCTGAGTTCTTTGGTGACGGCCTCCATGGTGGTGGTTCTCATGTTGCTTACCTCCAACCAATTGGAGTAAGCGTCTACCGTGATGAGGAAGGTGTGGCCTTTTGTGGGCCCGGCAAAATCTATGTGGATCCTGGACCATGGTCCCCTAGGGATTTCCCATTCCAGGATTGGGGCGGCGGGAGGGCTGGGTCTGGTTTCTTGGCATCTGTTGCACGCTGCCACCCAGGCCTCGATTCGTTTGTCCATCCCTGGCCGCCAGGCGTAGCTTCTGGCCAAGGCCTTTGTCCTAACGATGCCTGGGTGCCCCTCATGCAACAATTCTAAAACCTTTCCCTGTAATTTTTCCGGAATACTTTGGTCCCCCCAAAGTAAACAACCTTTTTGCAATGACAGTTCTGTTTGTCGGTTCCGGAATGTTCTGAAGTTTTCGTCGTCGTCTTTTTCGGGCCACCCCTTCTCTACCCAATGCAATACCCGCGCCAGACGTTTGTCTTTATTAGTTTCCCGGGCAATGTCTGACGCGGTTATGGGTAGATCGGGCAGAGTCTCTATGCTGAGGGTGGTCGTCGTGGGTGCTGGTTCGGTGTTGAAGTCTGGTAGCGGCGTGCGACTCAGGGCGTCTGCGTGGGTGATTGTCTTACCGGGTCAGTGTGTGAGCCGGTAGCTGTAAGCAGCAAGGAATTCGGACCACCTTGTCATTCTAGGGGATAGAATGTTTGGGGTGGCCCTGTTCCCTGCCAGGATTCCCAGCAGCGGCTTGTGGTTGGTGACGATGGTGAAAGTTCGGCCGTAGATATACTCGTGGAACCTTTTGACAGCGGCAACGATGGCCAAGGCCTCTTTGTCCAGCTGACTATAGTTCCTTTCCGGTTTGGTGAGGGTTCGTGAGAAGAAGGCGATGGGTGCTTCTTTTCCGTCGGGGAGTGTGTGGCTGAGGACGCCGCCGACGCCGAAGGGTGATGCGTCGCATGTGACAGCTAGCGGTATGGTCTCGTTGCATTGGATGAGGATGGCATCCGAGGTGAGTAGGTCCTTGGTTTTGTTGAAGGTGGCTTCCTCGCGTTTCCCCCAAGTCCACGGAGCCGCTTTGTCCAGGAGTCTATGCAAAGGCTCCGCCGCGGTCGCCTTCTGGGGCAGGAAAACATTGTAAAAATTAAGCAGTCCTAGAAATGCCTGTAATTCCGTTTTATTCTTTGGCCTGGGGGCTTCCTTGATTGCTCTGATTTTTTCCTCGGTTGGGTGAATTTCGTGCCGATCTAAGAGGTACCCCAGGAACTCGACCCTCTCGGTGTGTAATTGGCATTTTTCTTTTTTAACCTTCAGCCCCGCGTTTTTGAATTTTGTTAGGACCTCCCTCAGGCGACTCTCTAGCTCTTTTTGGTTGGTTGCCGACACCAGTACGTCGTCGAAATAGGGCACCACCCCCTTGATTCCTTGCAGGAGTCTCTCCATGAGGCTTTGGAATATTCCTGGGGCCACGCTGACTCCAAACTGGAGTCTCTTACAGCGGAAAGCCCCCCGGTGGGTTACTATGGTTTGCACCTCAGCCATTTCTGCGTCGACCGGTAGCTGCTGATAGGCTTGTGCCAGGTCGAGCTTCGCAAAGACCTTGCCTCCCCCCAGTGAGTGTAGGAGATGCTGCACTACTGGGACGGGGTAGGCGCTTTGCTGCAAGGCGCAATTGAGGGTGGCTTTATAGTCCCCACAGATCCTCACCGACCCATCGGGCTTGACTGGGGTGACTATGGGGGTTTCCCACCGGGCATGGTCGATTGGCTCGAGGACCCCTTGTCTGATGAGCTTGTCTATTTGCTCATCGATCTTTGGCCGGAGTGCGAATGGTACTCGCCGCGGTTTCAGGCGAATTGGGGGAACGCTGGGGTCTAGGCTGAATGAAATAGGGGGCCCTCGGTACTTGCCTAGGGTGCCATCGAACACTTCCTGGAAGTCCCTCGCGAGTTGTTCCTCCCAGTCGGCCTCCCCGATGTGGTCGATGGCCGTCACCTCGATTCCGAGCGGTGCGAACCACTGAAGTCCCAAAAGGCTAGGGCAGTCTCGGTCCACGATCGTCAGGGGAAGCCTTGCTGTACGCCCCTTGAAGGTTACCTCGAATTGGCCTGTCACGACTACCGGTATGCGATTCCCTTGGTAGTCCTTGATGATTAGGCTTTGGCTTTCCAGCCCTCCTCTGTGGATGGCAGGCACCAGGCGCTTGATTTCCTGCCATGCAACCATGGAGAGGTAGGACCCGGAGTCCACTTCCATCTTGCATGGCTCACCCTCGATGCCCACCTCCACATATACTTTGCTGGAGGAGTGGCCGATGACGACCGTCTGGTGGGTTTCCTCTCTCTGCCTGTTCCCGCCGTCTCGTCGGCCCCGTCCATCTTGGCTCCATCGGCTTTCGGCTTGGCGGTCTCTGGGCCTGGGGTGAGTGCCGTCTCGTCTCCGGTCGTTGTTGTCTCGCCGCCGGGAACTGTAGTTCTTTTTGAGTCGGCAGACTCGGGCGATGTGGCCTCTCTTGTCGCAGTGCCGGCATATTGCATCAAAGAATCGGCACTCCGATCTAGGGTGGTCGCCTCCGCACCCGGCGCACGGTTGCCCCGACTTACGACCCCATCGATCGCGCCGGTCTCGGTCCGTCTGGAGCCGATGCACGTCCTCTTCTCCGTCGGTGGCGGAGTCGAGGTCGCCATGGTGTGTGGTGGTCTCTTGGCGGCTTGCTTCGGAACACGTCTCGGTTGCCGTGCCTGCCTCGGTGGCCGCATTTTGGTCCCAGGTATCGGGTCTCCGCATCCGGGCCGCTGACTTCTGGTTTGCCTCGGCTGCGGTGGCATCTGCGAGGACGTCGGCGAGGGCGATGTCGCCTTTTGCCATCAGCCGGCTCTGGAGAACTGGATCTCTGAGTCCCAGGACGACGCGGTCTCGGAGTGCCTCGTCCATGTCCGTGAAGTCACACATGCCTCCGAGATTCGCAGATCGGCCACGAAATCGCCGATGCTTTCGCCCGCTCGCTGGTCTCGTCAGTAGAAGTCATGCCGCCGGATAAGGGTGGGCACGTCGGGGGCATAGCGGTTCCGGAGCAATGGCTCGAGATCGGCCCAGTCCATCGTTTTTACGTCCTCTGGTTTCGCGAGGGCCTTTGCCATTTTAAACACTGCGGGCCCGCAGTGCGTGAGGAAAACCGCTCTTTTCTTCTGCCCGGTTGCATCCTTTAGATTGCTACTTTCGAGGAACATCAGGAATCGGTCGGTGTACGATTCCCAATCCTCAGTAGCCGGGTTAAAGGGTGCGGGCGGTGCGATGCTGGCCATCTCGTCGGTCTCGTTTCCTCAGGACACGTGTATGATGGGGATCAGTTTTGGCATCCCACCCTCGTCGCCAGTGTCGTGTCCGTCGCAAGGAATGAGACTCGGAGCCAGTGACTTGGTTCAGCTCATTTATTTGATCTCCGAGATCGGCTCGGCTTCCGAAAGAAAACGGCGGCTTTTATTCTTTGGCTGCGGCGGCCGCGGCCAATGGCACCGCTTTGAATCTCCCGCGATTAGTTTCCACCAATTGCAGGAGATTCGCGGCTCACTCGGCCAATCAGCTCGCCGCGCGTCTTGTCCAATCGCTGCGTGGTTCTACAAGAATGGTAATGACCGTACAGAACACATAGGCTTCATTTTCCTGTAAAGAAAGGAATATGAAGTAATAAGAATGAATTTCACTGAGAAAGAGGATATATTAACAAATTTTATATTCACCAGATTATAATCTTCCAGGCTTTATGATTACTTCTTTTATTCTTTGGTAATGACCATCATTTCATATTATGTCTGCATATACAGAGAGCATCCCAGGTGATAAAAGCTAATTGTTCCCTATAGCTCCTTGGGGCTGCTATATAGGTACCACACAGCACCATAGCCATGTCCTTTGCTTCATTTTCTTTGGCTAGAACCTGCTTAGATATATAGATTATTTCATTATATTTCTTTCTGAATAGTTTACTTCTCGTCTCTGGAATCCCATTTTTTCCCATGCTTTCTTTCTGTATGCAATATTCCTATTAAAATATGGAACAAAATATGGGCAAAGGGGCTCAAGATTCTGTTTGCTTACCTGTCTATCAGCAGGATGATTCTCATTGAACAGAATAGAGCAGGAAAAGAATTTGTTTTGGTAAGAGAAACCATTAAAAGAATAATTGAGTTTGAAAGTGGGTCTGTTGTGGCTGAAGTCTGTGCAAAAAAACCCCCAAAGACTTATAAGAAAAGCTTTGGAATTTTACTGATTCTTCATTCTTATGCCCCTCCCTCCTGGTGATGTAATCCAGAATGGTATTGGCATTAAGGAAAATAATTGGAAAAAATTCAAGAACTCAGCTCGGCATGCTTTTCTTATCTTCCTTTCCAAGTCATCATCCTTCTACATTCTATTCTATTAGCAAACATTTTAGTAACATTTTCTAGGATTTTCCCCAACATGCCATATACTGGACCACAATTCCTGAATTATTTCTATTTATCTTATTGTATAATGGACAAATTAATCCTTTTGAAACATTCATTTTCTTCCTTTTTTATGTAGCAGTATTCAAATATTCTTTTTAACATGTCCTTTTTAAAAGTTCTTTTTTTAAAAAAATGAACTATATATACTATCCTTTTAACACTGGGATTGGCAGCGTTAACTTCATAGAGAGACAAATGATAAGAATTGTGGATTGACTTTCCATCTGGATGTGGATATGACAAGCTAATTCTCCAGTCATGTGCTGGCCATGTTCAGCATATTCATCTCTTCCCTGTTCCATTCTTTCTCTCTTGTTAAAAGCATGTGACTAATTCTAGAAAACTGGCCCTTGAAAGCACTCAAAAGATTCCCATATTACATCTTCATTTTATATTGGAACATCACATACCTTGCAATATGCAAGCAGCAAATGTTCATATCCATCTAAGCGGTTTTTGACTTTTGATATTAGAAAGAGTAAGAGTTGGCAAGCAACTTGTAGGGTTGATTCCACACCCATGTGCACTGAAATAAATGATATATCATGTGCTCTGAAATAAATGATATATTACTCCAAGAGAAATTTATATAAGGTTGTAGTCTCTGCTTTATTTTGATTTTTCAGTCCTGCTTATCATAAAGTTACTGATGTTATATGTTTATGCTTTTGAGCTTTAATAGGACTATTAAGAGTTGATCATGCCATAATAATAGAAGATGGGATTGCTATTTGTTATTTCTTGCCTTTATTTATTTACTTTAATGGAACCCTTTTGGAATTATGTTTGTTGTTCTTGATATAGATGGAATACTGTATGCTACAGCATTGTTAAATTTATGTTAATTCTTCTTAAAATGATGCTCTGAGGCAACTTCAATTACAAAATAGAGCAAAATGTTTATATAAACTTGGTTACCATGGTATATGTATGATTTATTAAAAATGTTGTTTGAAGAGTTCAAAACAAGAATGGTTATTAGAATAGAATATTTGATTATAACAGGATAATGCACATGAAGTGCTTTATACTCTTGAAAGCACTTTACAAATGATGGAGGAGGAGATATTATGATGACTTTCTGCTTAATATTTATAAAATAAACCTTTATACATAGCAATACCTTTATAGAATATCCACAATCTGTTGTGCAAGCTTTTCAGTAACATTTTTCCCAATGCAGGATGCTAAACAAGCAAATATTTAAAAAGGGTATAATGAAACCTTGGCAGAGTTTTTGATTTGTCTTTTGCATTATGCAGAATTGCAAAGTAGCACATTGGGATAGAGAAGCAGTTGAGACACTTGGTGACTATAGGCTCTTTAGTAATTACTGGGAAAAGATATTGGAGAATTCACTAAAACTTGTTTATAATCGCGTGTAATGCTATAACAATGTAAGCTTCCATGTAGCAGCACACTATAGTCTTTGAAGCAGGGGTGGGATTCAAATTTTTAACAACCGGTTCTGTGGGTGTGGCTTAGGTGGTGGGTGTGGCTTGGTGGTCTTGTGACTGGGTGGACGTGGCTTGGTGGTCATGTTATTGGCTGGGTGTGGCCAACTCAATATCACTCACATCGAGGCACGCATCTCCTCGCCTGGCCTCTCATGATTGTGGGGATGCTGCAACAGTCGTAAGTGTGAAAAATGGTCATAAGTGACTTTTTTCAGTGCCATTGTAACTTTGAATGGTCACTCCACACAAGCAAAGTACCAGCAAAGGAGGGGAAAAGAACTCCAGAGAAGTTCCTGAGACAGGAAGTCTAGTCCTGCCAAGAATGTAATAAGGGTTAACGGAGAGGCAGTTTCTGTAAGCAACACCAGAATGTTTCCTTCCTGCCTTCCTTACAGGATTAGGCCAGTAATTTCTTCTAACAATTGGTTCTCCGAACTGCTTAGAATGTTAACAACCGGTTCTAGCGAATAGGTGCGAACTGGTAGAATCCCACCCCTGCTTTGAAGGTACAAGAAAGTTGAGAGACATAGCAATTCTTTCTGGAATATGTCAATTTAATGATGGTGTCAGATGAATCTATACTAAAATTAGAATGAAATAGGAAACCTAATGAAGTATGTATGATTTCAGAAGAAGTAAAAAATATTAATCATTTGACTAAAATGTAATAATAATCAAAATTCAATGCAGTGGATAGAAAAGGGCATGCAATAGCATGGGGAAGTATCTCTGTTGTTTAGAAATACAAATATTAGAGGATAATAGAGGCTAATAAGCACCCTATTCTGGAAGAGATGAGATTGGAGTGGTTGGCTGGAGATATAAACATTATTGACCCATATCCATTTCTCAACTCCCATGTAGCAGCTCACTAAATTCTTTGAAGGTACAAAGTACTTAATTGTCCTAAGTAGGACTTCCACTGATGATCTTGGCCCCAGTTCTCTATCAATTCCTTTAAAGTAATACTTACCATTAATGTCAAGATTTTCTCCCAGTGTGATCACAACAGGTGACTTTTCATCAGTTTGGAATGGATGAGAAATAAATTTGCTGATAAAGAATACTAATTACTATAGTTTAGAATGTGAGCTTAATTCATATTACTGACATTTAACTTTGAAACTAAATTATGAAAGAGTACGTTATAATTAGTTTATCTTACCAAAATGCTAGGATTTGTTTGTGAATTCCTTTCTATATGTTAATTTGTAAGATCAACAAGAGTAACGTTCATGAAAAGAAAGGCTTCATTTATAATGGAATAAGTAAATGAAATATGCTGGTGGGTTTGATATGACGTCTTCAAAGTGGGCCAAGTAAGTTGCAATAAAAAAGCTACTGCACATTCTTTGTACCTCAAAGGGCAATCTGAGGAGGCTAAAGTAGCATGAAATTCAATATGCTGGTTTAATCAAACTTCAAACAAATTGTAAGCAAGAAAAGATTGTTAACAAGAAGACACTGTTCCTCCATTTTCTATAGCATAGTTAAATGGGATGATTTTAACCATTTTTGTTAGAAGCTTCCTCATTCATCTTCAGAAAACAAAAGAAGTAAGTACTATAACTATTTTCTTGGAACCCTGATGTCTGAATAGACCTGAAAATGGTCAGCAAAAATTCATATCAAGCTTGGACATGTTTTAAATTGGAATCAAAAGCATCAGGAAGTTCTCTGACAAAAAATCCAAAAATAAGAGTACTGGGCAAATTGTTCTTCATTCCATTATTTGCTATTCTAATCTTTGAAATCTTCAAAAGCAAGCAATCTGTGAAGGGACAGCTTTTAGGCTATAGCAGGAGTTTTCGAGTTGCTTGTATTCCTTTTGAATAATATATGGAAAACCAGTAGCAATCCAATATTTGGGGGAATAAAAAAGTTCAATCAGAAATGTCTATAAGAAATCTAAAACTGATGTTGAAGCAGAATAGGAATGATATATAAAATGGCTGTTAACAAGGCATCTTAATGCTAGGAAACAGAAATATAATTATACCCACAGTCCAGAACATGATTGTGCAAAGTTCAGTCCTGCTGAAAGAAATGGGGCTGACCTTGTGCAGCTTGTCCATGTGCATTAAGTAATGTCTGTGTTCAAACCAGTTGGAGACATGTAGCATGTATAACAGAACTCTACATTTAAGAAGTGTTTTGACATTGTCAAGCTGTCTCATCTCAAAACTGATGTTTCTTTAGTACTTTTTCAAGATAACAAAGAAAAGCGATTTTTCTCACTACCCTCTTGCCTTCTGTTGCCTGTTCTCACATTTCCTTTCCTTCTGAAAACAAGACTCCAATCAATGTCCTCTGCCAGCATCCCTTAGAGGTTCAGGGTCTTGTTCACTGAATGTTTGATGTTCTGATGCTGTGTATACTTCTTCTCAGTTGATTTCAACTCTATCTATCCATCCATTCAAAAAAGAGTTTCAAATACAGGTTACTGTTATATCACCATGAAGTTGCCATATTCAGGAGCATTCATACACATTATTTGCAATTAACCTTTCCTCATATACCTGCCAGCCTCTCTGAAGGGATTTCTTTTTATTTGTTTGCAGGTTTACCAAACAATTATGCATGGATCATCCAAAGGATATGCAAACAGTTTTTTCTGATTTGAACACTTTTTATTTGTGGTTTGTTTTTCTGCAGAATGAGGATGAAAATAATTTATAACCCAATATGCTGAGGCAAGGCCTGCAGACTGAGTTTAAAAGACACACAGTTATTGGTCAATTTTTGATTGGAATTGGAGGCAGTTAGCGCTAACACAAATTGATTGGAATTCTCTGAAATTCTAAACTCCTAAAATATAGACATATATACATATGATGCATATGATTAATATCAACAAAGATATTTAAACTAGTAATAAAACTAGTAACAAAACCCGACCTTATTATGGGTACATCATCACTAACTAATCATTATATAATTCCATTTTAAGACTGAAATAAAACCAGAGAGCTAATGGCATTGATATTCACCTAATTTGTGGAGTGTCTTTGATCTTTATCTGTTATTTGCATAGAGATCATGTAAAAATATTTATGTGAAAATTAAAGCATTTTGAAGCATCAAGAATCTTAATATGCCTGCATGTTGCAACAGGAAAGATATCCTTGAGTTTTCAAGGTTTCATTATTTTATTTCCAAGATCTTTATATTTTATTTCAGCATATTAGCATACCCTGGCAGGTCATATAGGAGATGCTGAATTAATCATTCTCATTAGTCTTATGGCATCAAAATTGGAATATGTGCAATTTTTAGAAAATCATTTCCATGCAATGGAAGAAAAATGAACCAAAGAATGGAAAGGATGCCCCTCTCCTTCCTTTAAAAAGATGCACTACTAAACTAGATATTATTTCTTTTGACTATGGAAGTTCTGTAGGAGAAAACCAACTCAGCAGGTTTTTCCTTTAATTATAATTAACAGAACTGCCTTGCTGACCTTGCGCTTCCAAGTATGATGAAGTTCTCTGAGAAGAAAGTTGAATGAATGTTAAGCAAATATAACCAAGTAACTGGAAAAGCAGCAAGAATCAAAATGGATGTACTGTATTTTTAACATAAAAACACAGTCATTTTCATTTTCAAACTTTTCTTGCTTGCTGTGTCAAAGAAGTGCTATTATTCTTGAGACCCAAAGGACAATGCAGGTTTAATGGAACCTTCTCTGAAATCTGCCTGCTGGTTTATGTATTTTACTTTACTATATTGTAGCTATGTGAACATAGTGTAGAAAATAGCTTGTCATTTGTATTATTTTAGAGAGTTGTTGAGGCCATCTGGAAGTTTATCTGTGTCATCAGGATCACCTGAGTAGTGCAAATGGGTGTGGAGCCTTCTTGGAATTGTGTTGTAGATTGGAGATAGATGATGTTGTATTCCTCCCCCCACCCCCGTTGAGAATGGACCATTCAATTTTGACATAGATGGCCTCTTTGTCCCCTTTCAAACCAGCGAGTCTGTCCAAAATATGGAGTGAGTGGCCTTTCTCTTTTAAATGCACATAGACTGTTGAATCTAGTCCTGATGGGTTTGTTTTCCTCTATTGTGCCATGTGTGTATGAAGTGATTGTTTTGTTTCCCCAATTTACAGATCTGCACATGGCTCACTGCACTGTACTGCATATACCATGTTGTTCTGTTTGTGTCTGGGTGTTTTATCCTTGGTTGGTTTTATCCTGGTTTGAAAGGGGTGTGTGTCAAAGAGGCTATTTATTATTGAGAGTTTTTGCAGCGATAATTCAGCGCCAGAAAAATAAACACAAATGGCTGATGCTTCATTTAACAACTTTATAAACATAATAAGATTTTACAAACCAGTTGTAGATTTTTCCAACATGGAGCAAACTCAAACAAAAACATGTTGCAAGTTCAGAGCAGAGCTCCAGTCTTCAGCAAGCAAGCAAATTAGTTTCATCTTCAATAGACAGACTCAGAAGTCAACATAGCTGCAGAGTTGCAGAGCTTAACATAGAGCCATGCCTAAGCTACTTTTACTTTCAGTTTCCAGCCTAGGCTAATTCTAGTTCCAGTTTCCAAAACAGCCCTCATTGGCTGATTTAGTTGCTATGCCTATTCATTGGCTGACCTTGTTACCAAGCTGTATTCCAGTTCATGAATATACTGACATTTATGTCAACATTGAACAGGCCTCTCTCAACAGAGGGGAAGGGATATGACATCATCTACCTCTAGTCTACAACACAGTCCTTTCAACAGTTCCAAGAAGGCTCCACACCCATTTGCACTACTCAGGTGACCCTGAGGACACAGATAAACCTCCAGGTAGCCTCAATGACTCTTTAAAAAGAATGCAAATGCAAGTATAAATCCTTTCATTCCCCACCATTCAGCCAGAGCTGAAGAAGCTTCTTGAATGAAAAGTGAAACGTCTTCAAAGAAAAACCGGAAAGTTCAGTTGCTTCTTGTCTTTGGGACAACAGGTGAGACACAACATACCAAAGGTTCCCTACTTTGGGATGGATAAATCTTATATTCTTGCCTTCTTTCTTCACAACTTGAAAAATAAAATGTATATAATATTAATAATACTATTTAATCAAAATTGGATTTGTCAATACTCCATTAATTTTAGTTTCACTTTTACCTTAGTTACAGAGTTTGTATTAATGTATCCTTTTGTATTTTTATAACATTTACCAAATTATAATCTTGAGTTTATAGATGTACTCTAATGGGTATTTCACAGGTAAGCAACCTCTGTAATTTTATCCTTGTAATCTTTATTATGTTATTAATATTTTATCTCATAAATTTTATCTCATGTCTGGTAATTTTACATGCTATGATGTTCTTTGATAAAAATAAATAAAAAGTCTAAATCTGTTTCAGACTTAATAAACATCAATAAAGGAAGATACATTTCAAAACACTTTGCTTAAATCTTGCGACTTATGTCCACAATATATGTTGGCTACACTGTGGTTTTGTCTTAATTCTTTTGCTAATGTAATTTAAACTGCGTAACCAGGCATGAGGTTGCAATAGATGAAATTAGGTGTTAAACTTGTTCCAGTGAGATTTCCTTTCTTTTCCTGACTGCCACATAGCCTCTCTGATCCAATCCAATACAGATCTGGTCTGTAGGAGTTACAAATTAGGTAATGGTGATGGGGAAATCATCTTCATCTAACTTTAATGTAAGCAATTGTGTCAATATAAAACTTAATCAAATCTCACTCTCTGAGTGCACGTTAGAGGAAAATTATATGTACAAACAGTGGTCTTAATAAAACTTTCTATCTAAAAGCATTTTTGTCTGAATCATTTAATCTAGCTTTCTATCAAGTATTTCTATATAAACTCTAATTACAATAATGGGAACTAAATTAACCCTAAATATTTTGCTCCACTAGTTTCAGGAAAAGTTAGAACTCATTAATCTCCCAACTCTTTCAAACTCAGTTTAAAATATACTTGAGACCAAGTCAAGCTGTTTTAAATGATCTATTCTGACATGTATGTATGTATGTATGTATGTATGTATGTATGTATAGTATTCAGCTTTGTTTGAGTATTTTCCCACATCATTATAGTTGTGCTTTTAAAGTTGTAGTGACGTTTTGACAATCTCGTCTGCCATCATCAGGCTTGTGTATTGGGTTCATCTGTGTGTCAGGCTTTGCAGCTGTTTCTGTTTTAAATTTAGTGTTAGCCTTGTGCTTTGTTAGAATGGTTTTTTCTTCATCCTGATTGGTTGGGAGTCTTGTTCTGTGTTTATTGGTCTTGGAGTTTGCTGCGTTCTGCTTGATTGGTGTTTCTAATATTTTCTGTCTGTTTTGTAGCATTTTTTTATCTTGATTGGCTGGCAACATTGTGTTTCATATTGGGGGCTTTTAGTGCGGCTTGGCTTTGGGTGAATGGCCGGCCATCGTTTATTACGAAACTAGGTTTCATCTGGTTGCCTGGTTGGCGTTTGTTTGGGCTGGCGGTATCGGGGGGGGTCTGTTTGTGCCCAGGTGTTTGCTTGGCCTGTGGTGTGGAGATTTTTTTGTTTGTGAGTGCAGGCTTCCAGATAATTGACAGTCTGGTGGAGTCACCTCTTCTCTTCATGCTTTCAGGTCTTTTTTCAATCTCTATGGCTTCTCTGATAATTCTGTAGCTGGGGTTTTCTACAGTGGCTAGGGTTTTGGTGCCATTGAAGTCGATGCTATGACCTGTGGCTTTCATGTGTTGGACTAGTGAGGATGTGTGTTCCAGCTTTTTTACTGCATTTTTGTGTTCATCTAGGCGGGTACTTATTCTTCTATTGGTCTGTCCAATGTATGTGTACACAGGGGACTTCATATACGCCTTGGTTTTCCAGATCAATTTTATCTTTGGGGTTTCTTAGGATGGCTGCTATATTTCTGTCTGTTTTGAAGGCAGTCTTGATGTGATGCCTGTGTAGTATCTTACTGATTTTGTCTGTTGTACCTCTTATGTAGGGCAGGACAGCTGTTCCATAGGTCTGTTCATCTTCTAGGTCTCTATTATGTCTCAGTGTGTTCTTGCGGATCAGGCCTGTGATTTTGCTTTTGTGGAAGCCACTGGCTGTCAGTACTTTGGGTAGGGTGCATAGTTCAGTCTTTATGTGTGTCTGGTCTGCCAGATGTTTGGTTCTGGCAATTAATGTTTTGGCCACAGAGTTTAACTGTGCTGGGTGGTGGTGGGATTGGGTGTTGAGGTAGCAGTTGGTGTGTGTTTTCTTTTGGTATATGGTGTGTCCTAGTGTGCCATCTGTTTTTTGTAGATTGGTACATCTAGGAATGATAGTTTGTTTGTTAGGAAATTGTTTAGGTTTTCTTTTCCATGGGGCCAAATAACAAATTCTGCCAAAATGTTGCTACAATTTTAATAGAATAGAATAATAGAATAGAATAGAATAGAATAGAATAGAATAGAATAGAATAGAATAGAATAGAATAGAACAGAACAGAACAGAACAGAACAGAAAGATAGATAGATAGATAGATAGATAGATAGATAGATAGATAGATAGATAGATAGATAGATAGATAGATAGATAGATAGATAAGATAGATAGATAGATAGATAGATAGATAGATAGATAGATAGATAGATAGATAGATAGATAGATAGATAGATAGATATGATTGTGAGTCTGGAGCTGGCTCCTCTGGTCAATAGCTGAGCATAGAAATCTATTAACCACTCAGCCAATCAGTACTCATTAGCTGGTTGTAATTGCTGTCCCAATTTCCTCCAATTCTTTCTGATGAGTCATCTTGCCTTGTTTTAAAAATCCAAATAATATCCAATGTTCTGTCAGTAATCTGTCACCACTCCAGAATCTATTCTTTTTGACTTCCCAAAGCCAGTAGATTACTTGATCTTAATATTGTTCATTAGGAGATACAATCGTTATAATTCTTTATATCCCACAGTTAGTCAATAGGTTCCATTTATACAGTCCAGGGGATTTTCCAAATAGCTCTTTAAATTGCTAGTTAGTTCTAAGTCATTCCATTAGATATCCTCCAGGTTTTCAAGGTTGATCCTCTAGTAACCATAAAGTAGATAATTATAGAACAGTAAATAATACAGCAGACCTCCAGGTGTTATTCTTCTCATCAGAATTTTCCAAGGTTGTTTTGTTATTCTAGGAATATGACATAGTATATATTTATTCACCAGCAGTGGTGCCTTCAACTTAAAAAGCAACATTAAAAATCCACTTTAAAACTGTTCTGCCAGTTATTTATTTCAAGTTAATTCAAAAGGAATATCCAATAAACAGTCAGACCCTGGGTCCAGCGAGAGAGCCGCTGCTCTCCACAACCTGCAGGATGCCCTTCCTTGTGGGCCACCCCTACAGAGTGACTTTAGTCCCTTGGGGAGCCCTCCAACGAAGATGATTCAGCATGGGGAGCGGGGCTCTGCATGTGTTGATTTTGCAGTGATGTCAAACCAGAAGTCTCCATAAATGCAATGTTAATGATATAATCCAGGCACAATCAAAGTTTCTTCGGCTGGCTCAGTTTCACAGCGGCCATTTTGTCATAGCATTTGGAATGAACAGAGCCCCGGTCCCATGCTGAAGCCATCTTCACCTGGAGGGCTTCCTTGTGGGCCACCCCTAAAGTCACTCTGTAGGGGTGGCCCACAAGGAAGAGGCATCCTGCAGGTTGTGGGCTCTGCAGCGCTCTTGCAGTGGACCAGGGTTCTTCCTCTTAAATGCCAAAGACAAAGATGAGGCAGCCAAAATGGCTGCTGTGAAACTGAGCCAGCCGAAGAAACTATGATTGTGCTGGGAGTGGGTCTTTATGTAAAAGACCTGTAACTTCAGTTGGATTAAGGCTCAGCAAATATGAATTATGTATTAGAATATTATCAAATGCATACAGTATGTTTCAGCTGTGTATATTTTTTCTCTCTGAACTTCTTGTTTCTTTCATTGAAGAAGGCTTTACATGCAGTTTTCTCCAACCTGAATATTAATAAAAGTGGAAATAGTGTTATTACTATTATTAATTCAATATATTTTTGCTGGGAATCTATTGCCTATATTGGTTCCTAGACATCTATGGCTTTTTACTGTACCAATAAATGTTAACATTTATGAGTCCTCCACATTATAAATAAAATGCATATTGTGAAAATAAAAAGAAGAGAAAACTAATTGCTTCTTAAGTTTCCTTAGGATTATGTTTTCATCCTATTTCTTTTATAGAGTCAGCAATGTGCATCCATATTCTTTGATTAAAAAGCCACCCTTTCCATTTTCTTGAATTTAAAATTTCCGCAGATGTAGCACTTGGGACTAGAAAAAGAAATGTGAAATGAAAAAGTAGAAGACAAAGATGTTAACAGCATGCACTAAGGGCAGAGTTGTAGGAAGTATTTGTTCAGTTCCAACTCCTCCAAAAAGATGTAGAGAACAATAGCAGCATCGGTGTTCTCAGCAGGACATCACAAAAGCCATTGCTTTCACAAAAAGCCTTATAGGTCAGTTGGGAAGTCACGTATGTTAGATCAATGCAACTGCTCTCCTGTTAGCTTCTGTGATCAGATGGACTTCAATTTAACTGAGTGCATGTCCCTTAGAGTCATGTTGTTGATGCTTCCCCTTTATATTGTGTGGGCAGGAAAAACATAAGACCAAGCATGTATTGAAAATATAGCTTAGTGTGTATGTCTGAGTGTCTTTTTTTGAATTGAAAAGTTTTCTTAAATGGAGTGAATATTTCTTCTTTAAAATGTTGGACTCTGGACACTGTTGAAATATTCATCATTGACAGGACTCTTTCTTAACAAAGGAAAGGTATAAAAATAACAAATGGCTATGTCAGTGTTCCAAGCAACAACCTCCAGAAAAAAAGCCTCCAAGAATATCATCTTCTCAAAAATCCATTTTATTAGAGATGTCATATTGGCACATCTGGGGAAAACCTGAATCTGAGAGTTCTGGATTTTCCCTAGCCCAAAGAAAATCCAAACTCCAACTCCTACACCCAATAGTCCATAACATGGTCCAATCATTACTTCATTCCAACTGGAGACTATCCCCAGTCACTCCCCTCCAGGTGCAGAGTAACATGTCCTTGACTTTCTGAGAAAGGAATGTTTCTGAGAAAGGAATGTACCTAATCTTCTGCTGCTCCTTAAAATCCCCCTCCCAAATTCCCAGGCATTGGAATGTGGCAGCCCAGAAGCCTCAATGAAAAATGCCTTCCAAGCTGACACGCTATACACTTTTTAAAGATACTAAAGGAAAAAAATGCACAGACCTATATATGGATCTGGCTATAAGATACTAGTCAATAAATGAAACTGGGTGGGTTATTTTTACCTTAAAAAATGAATGCTTTTCAAGGAATGGCAAAATCTTCCAAGTAGGAAATATTGGAATATATGAGAGCTAAACTCTCCTCTGTCCACATATTTGAAAATATATTGTTGTTTATGGGAAGTTATGATTACAGTTCAGAGAACTATCAGTGAAAACAATACCATGTTTAATGTTAGCTGATTTAAACCAACATAAATTTAGATATCCTAAACGAAAAGGGCTGGCATTAATAAATAGAGAATATATATGTATTATAGTAACAGAGGCCAGCATAGTTTTGTACTAAGAAGTTTTTCATAAATACTTTCCTCAATATCCACTCCTTAAAATTAATATGCTAAAAATACAATCTATAATTAGGCTAACACATATTAGTGTGTCTTTGCCAGCAATTGAGGTGTGGAGCAAGTGGTAGCACAGAACCAGATAGAAATGCTTATGATCATAGACTGGTAATTAATGACATAATATAAAAATCATAGTTCTTTCCTGGCAAGCTTGTAGCAGAGATGCAAATAAATATGCAGAATGCATTGCATGAAAGGACATGAGCTACCAATTCTACATCTCTAGGCATAGATAACAAAAATGAATTTCTCTATTAGGAGGAATGAATGAAAAATACTGAATGTAAAGTGACAATAATGTTGATGGATAGAAGATGGGATTCGTTTGTTTATTGGGTTTCCCTTCTTTCATTCAAGGTGGCATGTGCAGTGTTCTCTCATCACAATAACCTGTGAAAGTTGGGTGAGAAAATGTCACCTACCCAAATTTAATCCTGTGAATTTCCATGACTGAGGGTTGACTAGTTGCATGGCAGCTGTAAGCTGTTTTATGCCCAGCCATTCATGAGTAATATTTCCAGGTAAAAGAGCAAGTATGATCTGGGACCTGAGGTGAAGATAGTATAAATGTGAGGGAAGAATAGAATGATCTGCTCCTCATCTGCTAACTTCTCTATTTCAGTACTGTTTATGAGAACATGCATTTTAATTTATAGTATTGCTAACATATAACCTAATCTTAGGTAAGATTTCTCCTTCTTCTGTCAGTCTTTATGTTCATCTGCATACATTTCCTGATTAGCTATGGTGATTAGATGACTGTTACATAGGTGAAATATTATCTTATTGCCAAACTATTTTGTAGCAATGTGCTTCATTTTCTTAGACATTCTCAACAGTGGTGGGATTCAATTTTTTTTACTACCGCTTCTGTGGGCGTGGCTTGGTGGTCATGTGACTGGGGTGGGCGTGGCTTGGTGGTCATGTGACTGGGTGGATGTGGCCAATTCAATGTCACTCACATCAAGGGGTGCCTCCCCTGGCTCCTCCCCTCCCAGCCATTCCTTGTCAATTAAAAATAATAGCAAAAATAAAAGAGTTTTTTTCTCTCTCTCTCCGTCTTCCTTCCTATTTCTTTTTCTTTCTTTCTTTCTTTCTTTCTTTCTTTCTTTCTTTCTTTCTTTCTTTCTTTCTTTCTTTCTTTCTTTCTTTCTTTCTCTTTTTTCTCTTTTTCTCTCTTTCTTTCTTGCTTTTTCTTGCTCTTTCTCTCTCTCTCTCACACACACACACACACACACACACCCCTACCTGGTCAGGAGGGCAGCAGAGGCACTGCTGCAGTGGGCGCTGCTATAGGAGACAGCCAGGATCCCACCCTCCTGGTCAGAGCACTCCACCACTGGTAGCTTCTCCTGAGGGATGAAATGTTTCATGTTTCCTCCCTTCACGAAAAGCCCGATGCCATGTTCTCCTTCAGCTGCAGCGGGGCCCTACAGCCCGGTTCCCTTCCCTGATTGAGAGGAGAACCTTCCATTGTCTGCAGCCCCACTGACTCCCAAAAATGGGTCATTCCGATCCAGCACAGGAAGCTGGGAAAGCTGGTAACCTCCAAGGAGCTAAAATCTCATGCATGCCCATTGCAGCAGATGCCACAAAGGCCGCACAAATGCCTCAGACAGTGTCCAGCAATCTGGACTTGGGGTGCAGAGGCTACGCACACTTTGCATTGGGTCCGGCCCTCAGCGGCAAGATAGAAATGGGGCTGGGGGGAACGGGAAAGATAGTTTCTAGGCAATTTACTTGCTTACTCTTTCCACCTCCAGAACAAGCACCGAAGATGCAGGATGGGGAAAGGAGGAAAAGAGGTGCAAGAAAGCCAAGGAAAGCAAGTGGGGGGACACACCATCATTTTCTCAAGGACAGTCGCTTTGCACTGCTACAGAGACACAAGTCACATCTCAGCACTTAGTTCAGTGGCCAGTCTCTCCTCACCCTCCCTGAGGCTCTCTCTCTCCCACACAAACACACACACCTGGTCTGATTGGGACAAAATGATCCTGCAAGCTCCAGAGCAGCTAACGGTGCAAAAAGGCAGAAAGCAGGAGGCAACGGTGGGGGCCGGTGGAGGCTGGAGCATGCTGCGGCTCCACCTTTCTTCCTTTCCCTCCAGGAGAAGGAGGATGCGGGCAGCAGAGACCGAAGCATGTTGTGGCTGCGCCTTTCTTCCTTTCCCCCCGGGAGAAGGAGGATGAGGGCAACGGAGGCCAGAGCATGCTGCAGCCGCACTTTTCTTCCTATCCCCCTGGGAGGAGGACACAGGCAGCAATGGTCCTGGGGGATGAAAGGAAGAAAGTGAACATCTGCAGTGATGGTATTCCTTGAGGGGGAGGCAGGTGGAAGTATTGGGGCTGCTGCACATGGGCACCTCGGCCACCCCTCTAAGACCCAGCACAGTAGAGATGTCCCCCAAGGGCTGCCTGCCCACCCCCCTATTGGCCAGGCCTGGCTGGAAGTGGTGCATCCCCTGGGAGAAGGAAGAAAATAAGTGGTTGCTCTGGCCTCCGCCACCACCGTCCTCCTTCTCCCAGGGGGAAAGGAAGAAAGGCGCGGCCACAGCAAATTGCATACATGTGCAGCCAGGGATATCCACCCTCCTGGTCCCACCAGGTGAGCCCAGGGATGTGGGGGGAACAGCTAGCTAGGCAGCACCCAGGGCTCCTGCCTGGGATGGGGCTGTGCCAGCAATGAAGCTAGCCAAGTGAGCCCAGGAACAGTGTGGGGGGGCTTGGCAAGCTTGGAGGACGGTGGGGGATGGGGAGGCAAGCTCCAGGGACACTATGGGGGGCTAGAGTGGCTCATAGGCTTACCTATGAGCAGGAAGATCAGAGCTGCTCAGTTGGGGCACAGGGCCAGGCACCATGTGGGAAGGCAGGTTAAGCAACGAGGACCCAGTGTGGAGTGAGGAGTGACTCAGCAGGGCAAGTGTCGGGTGGGGCAAGTGAGAATCGGGTGGGCGGGGCAAGTGTGTGAGTGGCCACCAGGTGACTGGTTCAGGGGCGTGGCCAGCCAGAAATTGCTACTGGTTCGGCAACCCACGCCAAATTATTGCTACCAGTTCTCCCGATCCAGTGCGAACCAGTTGAATACCACCACTGATTCTCAATTTAACCAGTTTGCGGCAAAAGATGACCGGAACTAGGTACTTTTCCTTTCTAGAACTCAGACTCTTGACCATTATAACATATCTGTTCCTAACTCATTCCTACTTGTATCCATTTCTGCTGCTATAATACTATTGTGATGTCATTAAAATGCATCCCCATGGTTACTGTTGCTATGCAAATTGCTGTCTTGCTTTGAAAGTATTTAATTCATCATTTGTTTTTGTCTTCAGAGGCATAGCTAAAATTAAAATATGTGAAAATTTAAAAATGTTTTTGTTATTGGCTGAACTTGAGAGACCTAGAGAGAATCTGCACCTGTACTTGTGCTTGTACACCCAAAGCAACTTAGCAGTCTTGCATTTAAAACTATTCAGAACTGGGAAGAAAAAAAAGGCACAACTAAGTTTGGAAATAAGTTTTAAACTCAGTGTGAAAATTGAAAGTTAACATTGCACATGGTTTCTTAGCGTTGGTTCTAATGAAAGTTGACTCCAAAAAGAAATTATTTTGCCTTTGTTAAGGTTTTGTGCCTGAGATTATCACTCAGATAATTTTTTTTAACATCAAGAAGTTGATGCATATTAAATCAAGGTAAACCAAATGCTATGTGAACCAGCCATAATTATTCAGTACCCAACTGTACAACTATTTAGGCATCTAGTCATTATTATTGATGACAAATGGAGCAAGCTCTCTAGATGGAGAGAGAACAGCGTACACTATTCTTGGTGGTTTAGAAATATTGCTGTTAGGGAAATATATACAATGAGCTTTGTGCTTAATAGTAATGAAAGAAGTTTAAAGAATAAATCTGCAATCCTATGAATATTATTTCAAAATAAATTTGATGTTAATTGGACACAGACACATTATCTAAAACTTTTTATGCTATATGTTAAAATTTTATTACAATTATAATTCATATTCTCTATTTCACAGTTTATTTATTTATAAATTTATATGCTGCCCCTCTCACTTTTCTGATATTTACTGCAAGTTGCATTGAGGAACTCTCCAATCTCATGTTGTTATCTTGAACTAAAAAAAATCATACTATGTGAGATGAAAAATGTAAATGAGGTGATATTCATGAAAATATTTGGGAAAACAATTGCGAGAGGAAAATTGTAACTGACAGATTCATCTACCCCTATTTGATTCACACATGCTCTTTTATCATTTAATAACTTTTTTTCTGTCTTAAAACCCAGCTACTCAATTCTTTTTGATTTCTATTTTCCTATTTTTATTAACATCTTCATCTTCTGATTATTAATCTTAAAACATGTTAGTTTACCATATTCTTTTAATTTTCCTATCAATGTCTCCATTCCATTTAGTAGATCCTCCAGAACCAATACCAAGTCATCAGTAAAGGACCTTAATTTATAACTTTCTTTTTTAAATATTTAATTCCACAATCCTGTCATCTTATCTTATATCTCTTGGAAATAATTGAGAATTGTTAGAGAGAATTGCATTGTGTCTTCTTCCTTTTTGTATTTCACAATTTTGTTAGATCTTTGTTGACAATTATTTTTACTTTCTTGTGATGTGTAAATTACAGAAAGTAAAATTTTATATACTTTAGTAAATTCTTTCCAAAATGCATATATTCCAAAATTTTAAAAATGAAGGCCTGGTTTCAATTATCAAAGGCCTTTTCTGCATCTGAGAAAATCAATGCATCTTGTTTCTTTCATTATGGTGCTTCAAATATTCCAAATTGTCTACCATATATTATCCTTTATCTGTCTTTTAGTTAAAAGCCCACATTGACCATAGTTTTTGTAAAATTATTTTAAACCTCTTATTCAAAATTATTGTGATCAACTTATTCAGTAATGACATTGGGAAATAGTTTCTTGTTGAAGTATTAATGCTATATTACCCTCTTTCCATTTTTCTAAAATCTTTCTCTGTAAAACAGAATTCACCATATTTTGAAAAATTGTAAAGTTCATTATCAAAGAATTTATAGTAAAAAGTCAACAACCCATTTGCTGTAGGCACATTTCCTGTTTTACTTTTTATAGCTTCAAAAACTTTCCTTACTGCTGTTCATAAGACATTTCTGTTTTTGTTCCTTTAAATATTCATTTTTATATAAACTGGAATAATATTGATGAAATAACTTTTTGTATAATCACATTATCTTGTCTTACAGTATCATCTTTTTGTAATTTCAGTATCATTCTTCCTATTTCCTATTATAATTTATATGCCAACTACGTCCCTGGTTTATTTGCAAACTCATAATGCTTTCATTTTGCATAATTCATTTTTATTTCCATTTCTCTTAGAGTTAACATAAATAATTGTCACCACAGAAGCTTAGTTTGCTGAGAAATATTTATCTTCTCTGGAAAGTTCTTTAATTGCTCTTCTTTTTATTTCATCCAAAAAAATATTTTTTGTCTTTGTCTCTCTTTGTTTTTGAGTTCACTATTATATTGTATAAAACAAATTTTCATTAAAAATTCTGCTTATATCCCAAACAATTCTTTATTTGTATCTTTATTAAGATTTTCAAAATCTGGGATTCTGGCACATCAGAGAGACTTCTTCATTTTAGCTGTTCACTTCATTTAAATGAGTATTTAAAAGCTTCTCTCAAAATCAAAACTCATCTCTTGCCTATTGAAATGTCACAGCCTATGTCTACAAATCTATGGCTAGAAGTTTGGAATGTAATCCATTTTTTCATTTCTTTTGTTGTTCTATTATCTTCATGCTTTGCTATTTTCCCTGCAGAATTATCACAGAAGTCAATTTTCTTTCAACAGCATTTTTTAAAATTCCAAGTACAGTGATTATTACTGGCATTCTTTAATGATGTAAGAGTGAATGTCAACATTATGTAGCTCTATGAACATCTGATAACTGCTTAATTAAAACTCTCTCTCTCTCTTTCTGTGTGTCTTTGTGTGTATCTGTGTGTGCATGTTTGCGCACATAGTGCCATTTAGAATATTTGTACTCTCTACTCCAACATGAGCTATATAGCATTTACATGTTTAAAAGATAATATCATAGATTTGCAGTAATTTCTCTGCCATGAAAAAAGTAAGTGCCAAAATTGCCTTTGAAAACAATTGCCACAATCTTACTGGAACTACCACTGGCATTTTACCAATACTATTGGTATTGGAACTTCTATTGAAACTACTATTCTACAACTTTATCCAAATTACAATGCTACAATTTCAGTTTTCAGTTTGTATATGTTACCTTTGTTCTGAAACATGGTGCAAATATTCACCTCTTTGCAATTCCAACCGGTGCTATTCACATCATGTGGTGATTGCTATTGTTTTCCAGATTACTTACAAGAGTGAATCAGCCAACCAATATGTAAATTATGATATTGGAATGACACATTACATTGGCAATCAGAATTGACTAAATCATTTGATCCTTAGAGTAAATGAAGGTATGAAAGCATTGCTTCCTATATTAAACATATGGGCAATGCCACCCAATTAAGTGAAGAAGATAAAACTGATGCAGTGAAGAAGATAAAATTAGGATATCACATGCCAGTGTTATTTGCATTACATAATGACATCATAGAGAATGAATGAGATCAACTGAGAATGTGAAAAGAATGCAATGCAAATAACCTTTTTATATGGAATGACTCCCCTCCCCCAAAACTCAATTTTTTTAAAAAAAGGAAGAGTAGCAGCAGCAATCATAATAGTTGCTTTGATGAACCAGCCATCAGGATTCTCACATACATATGCGGCACTCTGATTTAGTAAATCAAAATATTGTACCTAGAGTTATGCTTGAGATTAATATAGTTCACAATTACATCATGGTCAAAACGAAAAATGTTTACAAAGGAATAAGATATTTTGGTGATACTGCGAAGATTGTGTGTTTACTTTAATACGGTAATATGTTTGGGTTAGATTCAAGTCATACCAATGGAAAAAGGCAGTGGGGTTTTATTAAATGTAAAAGTCATATACGCAGGTAAGATCAACTCACATCCCTTCTGTCTGCCAGACTCCAACCCCTCTCCAAAGGATGATGGTGGCGCACCTCTGAACCTACCATCTAACACCTTCCCAGGATGCAGATCTATACAGAGGTTCATCTTCGGTGAACCTCTGTAGTAAAATACAATCTACCTTTGCCATCATGCTTGCTCCTGTTATATTAGCACAGCAAGAAGACATTACTGCTCCATGCCATCCTATCCTCTCTTCTTTCAGGTGATATTAATTAGTACCATGTGATGTCAAGGACATATCTTTGTCTTATCCATCTGAGTTTTGCCAAATAAAGTTATCAATCCAATGTTCAGAGCCACCTGACTACATAAGATCCTAGGCAATAGTTAAAAGCAGTAACAAACAATATACTAAAGAAAATAATGATGCAGAAAAGAAAAAAAAACAGCCAAGGTACCAAGAAACCCTCTTCACCATGTTTTTTTTCACTGTTAGTTTACCATATAGTGAAAAACAGTGGATCCCTTGGACTCTCTTTAACTGAATTTCTCCTTTTCTTTTTTCTTAGCTCTAACTTAAAGAAAATAGTTGAAATTTGGCCTGGTGATTTTCAGAGTAGTTATTCAGTTGAACTTTCCAGGGTGCAATTTGTATTTTTATCTCCTCCTGTGAAGTTACCTAACTGATATATCTTTATTCCGATCAAATGGCTGCTGCTCTGTTTATTGTTGCCTGAAGCCAAACACTATAAAAGTGCTAATAATCACAGGACTCATGTAGAACTATCAAGAAACAGTACATTGAATGGATATTTCCACTAAACTTTCTTAACGTTGTCTTAAATAAAATCTTCTTTGGTGTCTAAACCTTCTTTAGTGTCAATACTTTTCATAATCTGCTGTGAACAATAAAAAAAATGATGAGATATACTTATCTTGCTCCATACCAGCACATGTCCTTTTGAAGGCTTGATACCTTGCTTGAATAGATAAGACAAATCACTTTCCCCCTATGTAATAATGAGGTGGATAGTTTCAGTCCAGTGGTGGGATTCAAAAATTTTAACTATCAGTTCTGTGGGCATGGCTTGGTGGGCATGGTGTGGCTTGGTGGGCATGGCAGGGGAAGGATACTGTAAAATCTCCATTCCCACCCCACTCCTGGGGGAAGGTTACTGCAAAATCCCATTCCCTCCCCACTCCACTAACTTGCTTTCCAGCCCGGTTCTCCTGTGCAGGGCAACAAAAGAAGACCCAGCTGATCAGCTGGGACTTGGGAGGCAGAGAATAGATGGGGGCGGGGCCAGTCAGAGGTGGTATTTGCCGGTTCTCCAAATTACTCCAAATTTCCCCTACTGGTTCTCCAGAACTGATCAGAACCTGCTGAATACCGCCACTGTTTCAGTCCTAAAACTAATAAATGAATGCACCTAACCCAATGGTTTGGATACTGTTTCTGAATCTTTCTAATTCATAATTTTCCTCTGTCGATTACCAAGCTTTAGAAGAAGACACTTGATGGCAAAATTCATACTGTTAATTTCATCTTATTACTTCCTGAGACCATTGAGACAGAAATGTGTGCTTTGTGTGCAGTATTTTTACTTTATGGTACAATATTTACTGTTTCAAAAAATCCACATAATCCAGACGTATCTAATGCAATGGGCCACAATGAGATATTTACAACATTACTATCTCTGGACTTCCCAAATTAAATAATACATTTTTAAATGGTAAAAAAAATGTTTATAATTATTTTTGAGTGCCAGTTCAAATGTAAATGAAATCAGACAGTCTTTTCTTTGTAATGATGTTACTAGCAATAGCAATGGCACTTAGACTTACATACTGCTTCACAGTGCTTTACAGCACTCTCTAAGTAGTTTATAGAATCAGCATATTTATTTTATTTATTTATTTTATTTATTTGATTTGCCAATTGTTTACAAGATAATAAGTATAAGTGTATACATAGTTGTGAATACATGAAATGGGTACATATAAGAAAAATAAAAGAATAAGAGAAACAATAGGACAGGGACGGTAGGCACGTTGGTGCGCTTATGCACGCCCCCTACAGACCTCTTAGGAAAGGGGTGAGGTCAATAGTAGACAGTCTAAGGTTAAAGTTTTTGGGGTTTGGGGAAGAAACTACAGAGTCGGGTAGAGTATTCCAGACATTGACCACTCTATTGCTGAAGTCGTATTTCCAGCAATCAAGTTTGGTGCGGTTTACTTTGAGTTTGTATCTATTGTGTGCTCTTGTGTTGTTATGGTTGAAGCTGAAGTATTCACTGACAGGTAGGACATTACAATGTATGATTTTATATACCATGCTTAAGTCAGACCGAAGACGGCGTAATTCAAGGTTTTCTAGTTCTAGAATTTCAAGTCTGGTGGCATAAGGTATTCTACAACGAGTAGAGGAGTAGAGAACTCTTCTTGTGAAATATTTCTGGACTTTCTCAATTGTGCTAATATCAGATACGTAATGTGGGTTCCAGACTGATGAACTGTATTCGAGTATTGGTCTAGCAAATGTTTTGTATGCTCTGGTTAGTAGTGTGATATTACCAGAGAAAAAGCTACGTAGGATTAGGTTAACAACTCTTAATGCCTTTTTGGCTATGTAGCTGCAGTGGGCTCTAGCACTTAGATCATTAGAGGTGAGTATTCCAAGGTCCTTTACAGAGCTTGGGTTATCAACAAGTTCTTGACTATTCAGCTTGTATTTTATTTTCTGATTTTTTTTGCCAATATGTAAGACAGAGCATTTATTTGTTGAGATTTGAAGTTGCCATTTGTTTGACCATTCTGATACATAGTCAAGATCTTTTTGTAGGGTAGCAGTATTGTCTGTGGTATTGAACAGCTTTACATCATCAGCGAAGAGAACGCAATTGCTCTTAATATGATCACAGAGGTCGTTTATGTAGAGTATGAAGAGAGTTGGTCCTAGAACACTGCCTTGGGGGACACCACTATTGACAGGTACTGGATTTGATAGGACGCTCCCGATTTTGACCATTTGTTGTCTGTTTGACAGGAATGCTTCTATCCAGTTATTCAGTTGTCCAGAGATACCATAGGATTTCATTTTTAGGAGTAGTTTGTCGTGTACCACTGAATCAAAGGCTTTACAGAAGTCTATGTAGATTGCGTCTATTGCTTTGCCCTGGTCGAGTTGTGTCGTCCATATGTTTTTGCAGTGTAAGAGTTGTAGATTACAGGATAGTTTTTTTCTGAAACCAAATTGTTTATTGGAGAGTAGGTTATTTGTCTCTAAGTGGAGGATGATGGATTGGTTAATAATTGATTCCATGACTTTACAGGTGACGCAGCATAAGGAGATTGGCCTGTAATTTTCAACTAGGCTTGGGTCTCCCTTTTTGAAGATGGGGATGACTGTGGCTTGTGACCATAGGTTAGGCAAGGAGCTGGTCCTGAAAGATTTTTCAAAGATTATGCTTAGAGGTTTGGCTATGGCAGTGGATAGCTTTCTTAAGAAGTAGGCACATATTCCATCCGGTTTTAGATTGCGTAGTGATTTTTCAACATTGTCTTCTGTGAAATCGATATGTATTAGATCATTATTGTTATCTGTGGTACGGCTAGGAAATACTGGGCATGATCCATTGCTGTTTACAAATACTGAGCCGAAGAATGTGTTAAAGATGTTGGCTTTAGTGGTGTCATCGTTGCAGTCTTTACCATCAGGTCCTATCAAGGGAGGGATGGACCTTGAGTCTTTTAGTTTGTTGTTTACAAAATTGTAAAAAGCACGGGTGGAATTGGTGCTTAGAAGGTTTTCCTCTTGTTTAATGTGATAATTGGTGCATTCGGTCTTTATCTGGTGGCATAAATTTTTGTATCGGTTTTTGAAATTGGCAACGTGCCCCCAACAATCTGGGTCCTCATTTTACCCACCTTGGAAGG